>NC_092146.1:1701575-1756575 GCF_043159975.1 Macaca nemestrina
GGGGTGCCGGGGAGATGGTGCACAGCAACATTTATAGTAAAATCTGCATAAAGCCCCTCTTCAGTCCTGGGGACTGCTGGAGCTCCAAGCTACAGAAGCCACTCCAACTTCATTCAGTCCAATGAATGCTTAGTAAATGCTCACCCATATTTTGCCCGCTCTTGGGGCAAAGGAAGACAGCTTTAGAAATAACCCCTGCTGCCTGGGAGCTTCCAATAGGCATGGGCAGTGGGTGGAGGGTGAGGCACAAGTGCAGGGAAAAAAAAAAAAAAAAAAAAAAAAAGATGAAACACACACAAAATAGAAGAGAAGATAGAGTTTCAAGGGTACTAAATAGAGCCACAAGCAATATAGTCAGAGAGAGGAATGAATGGCTTATAATTACATAATTACACAGCGCTTTACAGTTGAGAAAATGGTTTCCCACATATTCTGTCAGCAATGTTCACAACAATATTACGTGATATTATTATCCAGAATTAACAAATTAGAAAAATGAGAGGCATAGCAGGGAAGGAGAGGAGAAGGGAGCTGTTGCAGGAAATAGCCACAGGCTGATTCTTCCAGAGACCCCTCCCTCATCATCTCCCTTCTTTCTCTGCTTTGGTATGATGAGCCCTGATCCATGCACACAGCTGGGTCCATGCACGTGCATTCAGCATCTCCATCCCTGCCTTCACCCATGCACACAGCCCTGATCCATGCACACAGCTGGCTCCATGCACGTGCATTCAGCATCTCCGTCCCTGCCTTCACCCATGCACACAGCCCTGATCCATGCACACAGCTGGCTCCATGCACGTGCATTCAGCATCTCCGTCCCTGCCTTCACTCCTACCTATGCACACAGCCCTGATCCATGCACACAGCCCTGATCCATGCACACAGCTGGATCCATGCACGTGCATTCAATATCTCCCTCCCTGCCTTCACCCATGCACACAGCTGGCTCCATACACATGCATTCAGCATCTGCCGCCCTACCTTCATCCATGCACACAGCCTTGATCCATGCACACAGCCCTGATCCATGCACACAGCTAGGCCCACATACATGCAGTCAGCATCTCTGTCCCTACCTTCACCCATGCACACAGCCCTGATCCATGCACACAGCTGGCTCCATACACATGCATTCAGCATCTGCCTCCCTACCTTCATCCATGCACACAGCCTTGATCCATGCACACAGCCCTGATCCATGAACATAGCACCTCTCTCCCTGCCTTCACCCATACACACAGCTAGACCACGCACATTCATTCAGCACCTCCCTCCCTGCCTTCACCCATGCACACAACCATGATCCATGCACACAGCCCTGATCCATGCACACAGCTGGCTCCAAGCACATGTATTCAATATTTCCCTCCCTGCCTTCATCCATGCACACAGCCCAGATCCATGCACACAGCCCTGATCCATGCACACAACCATGATGCATGCACACAGCCCTGATCCATGCACACAGCTGGACCCACACACACGCATTCAGCACCTCCCTCCCTGCCTTCATCCATGCACACAGCCCTGATCCATGCACACACAGCCCTGATCCATGAACACAGCTAGACCCACACAAATGCCTCCCTGCCTTCCAGGCACAGAGCCCTAGTCCATACACACAGCCCTGATTCATGCACACAACCATGATCCATGCACACAGCCCTGATCCATGCACATGCATTCAATATCTCCGTCCCTGCCTTCATTCATGCACACAGCCGGGATCCACACACACAGCCCTGATCCATGAACATAGCCCTGATCCACGCACACAGCCCTGATCCATGAATACAGCTAGACCCACACAAATGCATTCAGCACCTCCCTCCCTGCCTTCTAGGCACAGAGCCCTGGTCCACACACACAGCCCCGGTCCACGCACACAGCTCTGATCCATGCACACAGCCCTGATCCATGCACACAGCTGGCTCCATACACATGCAGTCAGCATCCGCCTCCCTACCTTCATCCATGCACACAGCCCTGATCCATGCACACAGCTAGACCCACACACATGCATTCAGCACCTCCCTCCCTGCCTTCCAGGCACAGAGCCCTGGTCCACACACATAGTCCTGATCCAGGCACAGAGCCCTGATCCACGTACACAGTCCTGATCCAGGCACACAGAGCCCTGATCCACGCACACAGCCCTGATCCAGGCACAGAGCCCTGATACACGCACATAGTCCTGATCCATGCACACAGTCCTGATCCAGGCACAGAGCCCTGGTCCACACACATAGTCCTGATCCAGGCACAGAGCCCTGATCCACGCACATAGTCCTGATCCAGGCACAGAGCCCTGATCCACGTACATAGTCCTGATCCAGGCACACAGTCCTGATCCACGCACACAGCCCTGATCCACGTACATAGTCCTGATCCAGGCACAGAGCCCTGATCCACGTACATAGTCCTGATCCACGCACAGAGCCCTGATCCACGCACATAGTCCTGATCCGGGCACAGAGCCCTGATCCACGCACAGAGCCCTGATCCGGGCACAGAGCCCTGATCCACGCACAGAGCCCTGATCCACGCACATAGTCCTGATCCGGGCAAAGAGCCCTGATCCACGCACAGAGCCCTGATCGACGCACATAGTCCTGATCCGGGCACAGAGCCCTGATCCACGTACATAGTCCTGATCCAGGCACAGAGCCCTGATCCACGCACAGAGCCCTGATCCACGTACATAGTCCTGATCCACGCACATAGTCCTGATCCAGGCACAGAGCCCTGATCCACGCACAGAGCCCTGATCCAGGCACAGAGTCCTGATCCACGCACAGAGCCCTGATCCACGTACATAGTCCTGATCCGGGCACAGAGCCCTGATCCACGCACAGAGCCCTGATCCACGCACAGAGCCCTGATCCAGGCACAGAGCCCTGATCCACGCACAGAGCCCTGATCCAGGCACAGAGCCCTGATCCACGCACAGAGCCCTGATCCACGCACAGAGCCCTGATCCACGCACATAGTCCTGATCCACGCACATAGTCCTGATCCACGCACATAGTCCTGATCCACGCACAGAGCCCTGATCCAGGCACAGAGCCCTGATCCATGCACATAGTCCTGATCCACGCACAGAGCCCTGATCCAGGCACAGAGCCCTGATCCACGCACATAGTCCTGATCTGGGCACAGAGCCCTGATCCGGGCACAGAGCCCTGATCCATGCACATAGTCCTGATCCACGCACATAGTCCTGATCCGGGCACAGAGTCCTGATCCGGGCACAGAGCCCTGATCCGGGCACAGAGCCCTGATCCACGCACAGAGCCCTGATCCGGGCACAGAGCCCTGATCCACGCACATAGTCCTGATCCAGGCACAGAGCCCTGATCCACGCACAGAGCCCTGATCCGGGCACAGAGCCCTGATCCAGGCACAGAGCCCTGATCCACGCACAGAGCCCTGATCCAGGCACAGAGCCCTGATCCACGCACATAGTCCTGATCCGGGCACAGAGCCCTGATCCACGCACAGAGCCCTGATCCGGGCACAGAGCCCTGATCCACGCACATAGTCCTGATCCGGGCACAGAGCCCTGATCCGGGCACAGAGCCCTGATCCACGCACATAGTCCTGATCCACGCACATAGTCCTGATCCACGCACAGAGCCCTGATCCGGGCACAGAGCCCTGATCCGGGCACAGAGCCCTGATCCACGCACAGAGCCCTGATCCACGCACATAGTCCTGATCCACGCACAGAGCCCTGATCCATGCACACAGTCCTGATCCACGCACACAGTCCTGATCCACGCACAGAGCCCTGATCCACGCACAGAGCCCTGATCCACACACACAGCTGTTGTAGGTTTTCTGCAGCAGTATTGAGAACAGCAAAGATATGCAATCCCCCTAAGTGTCTGTCAGCAGAGGACGGGCTAAGATAAAAAACAGTATAGTATAGTATATTCACACCGTGGAATATGATGCAGTCATATCAAAGAAGGAAATCATGTCTTTTGCAGTGACATGGACAAATACTGCGTGTTTCCACTTTTCATTTTATTATTTTACTTTTTATTTTTATTTTTTGAGACAGAGTCTCGCTCTGTCGCCCAGGCTGGAGTGCAGTGGTACAATCTCGGCTCACTGCAGCCTTCACCTCCTGGGTTCAAGCCATTCTCCTGCCTCAGCCTCTCGAGTAGCTAGGACTACAGGCGTATGCCATCACGCTGAGCTCATTTTTGTATTTTTTAGTAGAGACGGGGTTTTACCATATTGGTCAGGCTGGTCTTGCACTCGTGACCTCAGGTGATGCACCTGCCTCCGTCTCCCAAAGTGCTGGGATGAGAGGCGTGAGCCACCACACTCGGCCTGTTTCCACTTTCTAAGGTCCCTTGAGTAGTCAGACTCATCAAGACAGAAAGCAGAATGGTGCTGCTAGGAGTGAGGAACAGCAGGGAAATTGGAAGCTGTATTTTAGTGGAAACAGAGCTTCAGTGTGAGAAGCAGGCCGTTGTCCTAACCAACTACTCAGACACCGAAAGCCAAATGCCCATCCTGCCATGTTCTCACTTGTCTGACTTTCAAGTGAGACTTCACCAGTGGGGTCTACACGGACACAGAGAATGGACTGACAATGAGGACCTTGAAAGGCGGGAGGTTGGCAGGAGGTGGAGCATGAAAAAAATCACCTGCGGGTATAGTATTCACTGCTGGGGTGATGGGTTCACCAGAAACCCGGACTTCCGCTGTGCAATGTCTCCATGCAAGAAATCTGCACCTGTATTCCTTGAATTTATAATAAATAAGCAAATCAATAAATACATAAGCCAGGCCAGGCAGGGCACAGTGGCTCATGCCTGTCATCCCAGCACTTTGGGAGGCCAAGGCAGGCGGATCACGACGTCAAGAGATCAAGACCATCCTGGCCAACATGGTGAAATCCCATCTCTATTAAAAATATGAAAATTAGCTGGGCATAGTGGGACATGCCTGTAATCCCAGCTACTCGGGGGGCTGAGGCAGTAGAATCGCTTGAACCCGGGAGGCAGGGGTTGCAGTGAGCCAAAACCGTGCCACTGCACTCCAGCCTAGGCAACAGAGCATCTCAAAAAAAGAAAGAAAGAAACCTGTACCTGTACTCCTTCAGTTTACAATAAATAAGGGAATCAATAAATACACAAGCCAGTTGGTGAGAGGAGCCATTAAGATAAACAAAGCCTTGTGAAGGGAAAAGCAAGCACCCAGGCGAAGCCCTGTTTTCGGAGGTTTTGGCACAGGCCTGAATGAAGTGAAGGAGAGGGACTGGATACCTGGGGGAAGGGCACGCGTGGAGGAGGAAACAACCAGGGCCGAGGCTTGCACGTTGGAGGGAAGGGGTGAAGTCCCTGGTGGTTCCACCTGGAGCAATTTCTTTTTTTCCTCTCTTTTTTTTCTTTTTTTTTCTGAGGTGGAGTTTCGCTCTTGTCACCCAGGCTGGAGCGCAGTGGTACAATCTCGGCTCACTGCAACCTCCTGCTCCCGGGTTCAAGTGATTCTCCTGCCTCAGCCTCCCGAGTAGCTGGGATGACAGACGCCCGCCACCACACCCAGCTAATTTTTGTATTTTTAGTAGAGATGGGGTTTCACCACGTTGGCCAGGCTGGTCTTGAACTTCTGATCTCAGGTGATCCACCCGCCTCGGCCTCCCAAAGCACTGGGATTACAGGCGTGAGCCACCACGCCCGGCCACCTGGGGCATTTTCAGTGGAGCACGGGGGACTGGAAGTGAATTGTATGAGTGATTACTATATGGGGATTTGCCGCAGTGGAGACTGTAGTCAGGGACAGTCCCCAGGTGAAACAGAAGGTCCAGCTAGGGTGGTTAGATTTGTTTATTTAAAAAAAAAAAAAGAAATTGGGGGGCTGGGTATGGTGTCTCATGCCTGTAATCTCAGCACTTTGGCAGGCTGAGGCAGGTGGCTCACTTGAGACTGTGAGTTCGAGGTCACATTGAAACCTACTGAAACCCTGTCTCTACTAAAAATATAAAAATTAGCCAGGCATGGTGGGACGCACCTGAGGTCCCAGCTACTCAGAAGGCTGAGGCAGAATTGCTTGAACCCAGCAGGCGGAGGTTGCAGTGAGCCAAGATCGCACCGCTGCACTCCAGCCTGGGCAACAGAGCAAAGCTCCATCTTAAAAAATAAAAAAATAAAAAACAATTCCCAGTACCTGCATCCTTGACTTGATTCATTAACCCGTCACCCTCTCGGCACGTCAATCCAAGTTCCAATCAACCCCAAGACACATTTTCATTAGACTGCACGGTGGATGCAAACACATGCTTAAGACAAGCAATGATACAAGTGGTCTGCTTCATGGTGAAGTGGGCACAGTCTACACTGCAAATTTGTGCATTTTGATGGCAGGTCTGATCACACGATTTCAAAGTGGTCAGGATGTCCTGTACGGTGGAGCTGATACACTCAGCATTTACAATAGCTTTTTTTTTTTTTTTTTTTTTTTGAGGTGGAGTTTCGCTCTTGTTGCCCAGGCTGGAGTGCAGTGGCATGATCTCGGCTCACCACAATCTCCGCCCCTGGGTTCAAGCGATTCTCCTGTCTCAGCCTCCCAAGTAGCTGGGATTACAGGTGTCTGCCACTGCACCTGGCTAATTTTTGTATTTCTAGTAGAGACGGGGTTTCTCCATGTTGGTTAGGCTGGTCTCAAACTCCTGCCCTCAGGCGATCCACCTGCTTTGGCCTCCCCAAGTGTTGGGACTACAGGCATGAGTCACCACAGGAACCCGGTGGCCGATAGCTCTTTTTTGTAACACCCATTGATCTTAAGACAATGAGGGTGGGAAGAGAGGTAACAGTCACGTTCACTGACTCCCTCGGAGGGGCATACATTGTAGGGGGTTACTGAGTTTCACTGATGAAGCTGTGAGGAGCTTCCTAGAGGTCTGAAGAGCACACGTGCCCTCTGAAAGATTAATAAGCTACTCTCCTACCGAGGCTGAGACCATCCGCATGTCTCAGCATGAGGAATGGCCTGGTGCATCTGTATACCGGACAAATCAAACCCCTCGTCTTTATAAACGCACAAACCATAATCCCAGTGCTTGGGGAGGCCACAGCAGAAGGATCGCTGGGGGCCAGGAACTGGAGACCAGGCTGAGCAACGTAGCAAGACCCTGGCTCTACCGAAAAATGTTTAAAAAATTAGCCAGGTGTGGTGGTGCATTCCTGTAGTCCCAGCTACTCAGGAGGTGGAGGTGGCATGATTGTTTGAGTCCAGCAGGTCGAGGCTGCCATGAGCTGTCAATGTGCCACTGCACTCCAGCCTGGGGGACAAGGTGAGATCCCGTCTCAAAAACCAACCAACCAACCTCCTGGTTTTTCTCCAGGTAGTAACTGGTCACCCAGGTGAGTGGCTGTGAAACTGGAATCGAGTCCATGTGTTCTGATGACACAGAGGATAGCGGCTTCAGAGTGACACACAACTATGCCCTCAGATGATATGAAACATCACAGAGATATGTACGTCACACAGATTCTCTCCAGGGACCACTGGGCAGGTCCTGCAACGTTTGTCTTTCTTGGTTTTTTTTTTTTTTTTTTGAGATGGAGTTTCAGGCTGGAGTGCAGTGGTGCAATCTCAGCTCACTGCAACCTCCGCCTCCTGGGTTCAAGCAATTCTCCTGCCTCAGCCTCCCAAGTAGCTTGGATGACAGGCACGCACCACGACGCTTGGCTCATTTTTTTGTATTTTTTAATAGAGATGGTGTTTCACTATGTTTGCCAGGCTGGTCTTGAACTTTTGACCTCAAGTAATCTGCCCAGCTTGACCTCCCAAAGTGCTGGGATTACAGGCATGAGACACGGCACCCAGCTGATCTTCCAAGTCTAAATATACAATGCGTGCATGCATACTCACTAGTAAATAATACATATACAGCAATACAGAATTAGCATTATAAAGGCAGCATCAAGCTACTGCAGCTGGATAGCCTTTTCTTTAAAATTCTTAGATTATTTTCATTTCATTGTCAGGCTAATGCATATTTCTTCTACTCTAGAATTTTAAAGTTTCCATAATGCTGTCTCTTATACAAAGGCAGAGTGTGACTCAAGCAACGCCCCGTGGTTATTTTTAATCGAAATTTGCAGATGATGATCAAAGGATTAAAGAATGATTCATGTGGCTAAAGTTCCACTTTGCTTGTTAAATATTTACGGAAAAAAAAAAAAAGGCCAGCCATGGTGGCTCATGCCTGTCATCCCAGCACTTTGGGAGGCAGAGGTGGGAGAATCACCTGAGGCCAGGATTTCAAGGCTGCCGCCAGGCATTGTATCATAATCCCAGTGCACAAGACCACCCTGGGTGAATAGCAACATTCCGTCTCTACAAAAAAAAAAAAATGCACTGCAGCCAGGGTAACAGAGCAAGACCTGGTCACTAAAAAATTTAAAAGAGGCCGGGCGCGGTGGCGCATGCCTGTAATCCCAGCACTCTGGGAGGCCGAGGAGGGCGGATCACGAGGTCAGCAGATCGAGACCATCCTGGCTAACACGGTGAAACCCTGTCTCTACTAAAAATACACACACACATACACACACAAAATTAGCCAGGCGTGGTGGTGGGCACCTGTGGTCCCAGGTACTCGGGAAGCTGAGGCAGGAGAATGGCGTGAACCCGGGAGGCAGAGCTTGCAGTGAGCCAAGATCGTGCCACTGCACTCCAGCCTGGGCCACAGAGGCAGACTCCGTCTCAAAAAAAAAAAAAAAAAAAATTTAAAAAGAGAAAAACAGCAAATGTTCTCCTTGGATACCAAAGTCTCTCTGAGGGATTCATGGGGGTTTTATAAGCATGGAATGTATCCAAATTGTGGTGTCTTGCTAGCAAAAACTTAGTGCTTAATACAGTAACTAATATTTTGAAATTCCTTTGCTTGAGGAACTAGAGATGCAAAGAACAATGGATAAGAAAGCAAACTGCAAAATAAGGGCAGTACAGTTGGGCGCAGTGGCTCACGACTGTCATCCCAGCACGTAGGGAGGCCGAGGCGGGCGGATCACCTGAGGTCAGGAGTTCGAGACCAGCCTGGGCAACATGGTGCAACCCCATCCCTACTAAAAATACAACACTTAGCCAGGCATGGTGGCGGGCACCTGTAATCCCAGCTACTGGGGAGGCTGAGGCAGGAGAATCACTTGAACCCGGGAGGCGGAGGTTGCAGTGAGCCGAGATCACACCACTGCACTCCAGCCTGGGCGACACAGCGAGACTCTGTCTCAAAAAACAAAAAAAAGGAAAAAGAAAAAAAGAAATTCCATTGCTTGAGGAATTAGAGATTCGAAGAAGAATTGATAAGAAAGCAAACTGCAAAATAAGGGAAGGAATTAATCCCCCGAAAACGTGTGCGATGGAGGAGCGCAGCTCATTTCATGAGAGACTTTCAGATGAAACGAAGAGCAATGCCAGGAGTCCAAGAGGGAGAAAAGGAAATTTGTAACCAAGCATTAATTCCAAAACTTGACGAAACAGACAATTATCTAAGGGAAAAGCTGTCTAAACTGACTCAGAAAGAGGTGGAAAACTTCAACGAAGCAATAGACGCCCCAGGAATTTTGAAAGCTGAGTTAGAATCGCTCTTCTGAAAATTCCTCCACCCACACGGTTTTGAAGGCGAATCGTGGCAGTGTTTCAAAAGCAGGTGCTTTTAAAAATGCTAATTAGACGATTCTGCAAGGTAATGGGAAAAACAGAAAAGCTTCTCGAGGTTCTTTCTTTGTTTTGTAAACAAATCATTAAAACTTTAGAATCCCAACTTGAGATAGACAGGAAAGAAAGTAAATCTATAGCTCCCAGATACATATCACTGCAAAAGACCTCAAGGGGGACAGGCACGGTCGCTCACTTCTGTCATCCCAGCACTTCGGGAGACCAAGGCGGGCAGATTACTTGAGGCAGGTCAGGAGTTCGAGACCTGCCTGGCCAACATGGTGAAACCCTGTCTTTACTAAAAATACAAAAACTAGCCAGGCGTGGTGGTGCACTCCCGATGCACAGGATGAAACTGTTCTCTGAAATTCCCTGAAGTCCGGACCCGCCAAAGAAGAAAAATGACCACTGGCCCCTTCCCTGAGCTTCTGAACCCACATCGCGGGAGGAAAGACTGACGTCTGCCAACAGCCCTGCAGAGAATTCTCATAAACCACTGTCTGTTCTGCGGGCTCAACAGCCTCTGTCCCTGGACAGACTCGTCATAAACCATTATCTGAGGCCGGGCGCGGTGGCTCAGGCCTGTCATCCCAGCACTTTGGGAGGCCGAGGCGGGCGGATCATGAGGTCAGGAGTTCAAGACCAGCCTGGCCAACATGGCGAAACCCCATCTCTACTAAAAATACAAAATTAGCCGGCTGTGGGGGTTCACGCCTGTAATCCCAGCTACTCCGGAGGCTGAGGCAGGAGAATTGCTTGAACCCGGGAGGCGGAGGCTGCACTGGGCAGAGGTCGTGCCACCGCACTCCAGTCTGGGCAACAAAGCACGAAACTCCATCTCAAAAAAAAAACAAGCAAACAAACAACAACAAAAAAAAACATGATCTGTTTTTGGGCCACTGTACATGCTCAAACCCATTGACTTCCCTTAAAAATCATTTGCTGTTCCGTAAATTCCCCCCCAATCCCCCACTCCCTTTCCCCTAAGGAGAAGAGGACAAAAGCATGTGTACCCCCTTCTGCAACGGGGCAGTTCCTCTGACATTCTCCTCCATGTATGAGAATACACTTGCCTGTCATTTCCTTTATTCATCTTTCAATAAGGGAAACTGTATTTTGGGCGTTGATTTTTCAGCCAACCTTCAAAATGCAAAGGGGGATGTTTTTCCCTTGGCCTTTCCGTTCCCTACGCTACACAGCTACGCAGCGTCACCCACCGAGCTCGCAGGCAACCAAGGCTTCGGGGTGAGAATGTACAAACACATCACCAAATGCGAGCCCCCAACACCGCACACGCGGCCTGGAAGGGGCTGTGTCAGAGGTGTGTGAACCACAGTGACTCCATCTTGAATGGGGGCTGGGTGAAATGAGGCGGAGACCTACTGGGCTGCATTCCCAGACGGTTAAGGCATTCCAAGTCGCAGGATGAGATAAGAGGTCGGTACAAGGTACAGGTCAGAAAGACCTTGCTGATACAACAGGTTGCAGTAAAGAAGTCGGCCAGAACCCACAAAAAGCAAAATGGAGACGAGAGTGACCTCTGGTTGTCCTCACTGCTACACTCCCACCAGCACCATGACACTTACAAATGCCACGGCAACATCAGAAAGCTACCCTGTATGGTCGAAAAAGGGGAGGCATGAATAATCCATCCCTTGTTTAGCGTATCATCAAGAAATAACCATAAAAATGGGCCACCAGCAACCCTCAGGGCTGGTCTGTCTACGGAGCAGCCATTCTTTATTCCTCTACTTTCTCAATAAACTTGCTTTCGCTGTGCACCGCAGACTCCTCCTGAATTCTTTCTTGCACGAGATCCAAGAACCTTCCCTTGGGGTCTGGATTGGGACCCCCTTTCCCGCAGCATCTTCACGTGTAGCCATGAATCAGAGAAGCAGAAGGGGCTTACCTTGAAAAGCAACCAGCTGAAAAGCTTCATTACCAGACGGGTGCCCCAGAACACGTGCTGGTAGAGGTCCGTGTGGACCACCCCAGGGTCCACCACGTTGGCGGTCACGTGGCTTCCCTCAGCCGCCAGCAGCCGCTGGAGGTGGTAGGTGAACAGGACGAGGGCCAGCTTGCTCTGGGCGTACGCTGCGTGGGCTGAGTAGCAGGCACTGCGGGGCAAGCAGGAGGAGGTGTCAGAGGCTGACGGTATATTCCTGCCTAAGTGCCTCATCCGCGCAGCATCTGTGCCAGTGGCCACATCTATAGGCAGCCACCTCCCCTGGACCCACGTGTGATCATGCCATCTCTTGGCCAGTTTTCCAATGCGTGCGGATTGTTCTAGTTCACCTTCTTATTACAGACTCATCCCTTAATTGTATTGGGGTCAGACACGTTAAATTACGTTACTAATTTTTTATTTTTATTTAATTTTTTTTGAGACAGAGTCTCACTCTGTCGCCCAGGCTGGAGTGCAGTGGTGCAATCTTGGCTCACTGCAACCTACACCTGTCCGGTTCAAGCGCTTCTCCTGCCTCAGCCTCTCCAGTAGCTGGGACTACAGGCACCTGCCACCACACTCTGCTAATGTTCTGTATTTTCAGTAAAGACTGGAGTTTTACCATATTGACCACGCTGGTCTCAAACTCCTGACCTCAAGTTATTCACCTGCTTCAGCCTCCCAAAGTGCTGGGATTACAGGCAGGAGCCACTGCACCTGGCTTTCCATGCGGTCTTGTTTTTTTTGTTTGTTTTTTTGTTTTTTTGAGACAGATTCTCATTCTGTCACCCAGGCTGGAGTACAGTGGCACAACCTCCGCCTTCCGGGTTCAAGCGAATCGCGTGCCTCAGCCTCCAGAGTAGCTGGGATGACAGGCTCCCGTCACCAAACCCGGCTAATTTTTTGTATTTTTACTAGAGATGGGGTTTCACCATGTTGGCCAGGCTGGTCTTGAACTCCTGACCTCGGGTGATCCACCCGCCTTGGCCTCCCAAAGTGCTGGGACGACAAGCGTGAGCCACCGCGCCTGGCCACACGTGGTCTTCTTGAGTCTCAAATCATAAAAGACATCCATAAGAGCAATTTGGCAAACTTACCAAGCTATCAAGAATTTCCCTCACATCTACTGCAAGCTCCGCAGTGTACTAAGCACGCGTTAAACTCTTTGCACCTTGGTTCAGGCAGTTTAGAGAAATGTTTTAGTATCAAGGACATAGTGATAAAAATCGATCAGATAACCGTGGTAAAGTGAGAAACGTGCCTCTCCCCTCTCCGGTAACCTCAATCATCAGACACAGAGAAAACTGGATGTTTCCAGCTTTGCTCCTGTAAATATGTTCCACTTTTTCTCTTGATGCCTTAGAAACACTTTTTAAAGAGATGTTATTTGTGTTGTTACATAATGTCCCTTGAAGGCACACAACCATTATAGACTCCTTTTAGAATTTAATGTTAGGAATACATCATTGGCCTTAGAATTGGCCTCATAGTTCTTTTAAATAAGACAAAGAGAAGTATTTGAGCAATAATGTCCTTTCCTCTGGGCTCCGAAGATGCCCAGAGGCGATCAATTTGCTACACAATTATTGTAACAATATTTCAAGGTGGATGAAGGTTCATTGCTTCTTTTAGATATATATTCTATTTTTTATTTTTATTATTATTTTTTGAGACATAGACTTGCTGTGTCGCCCAGGCTGGAGTGCGGTGGCACAATCTCAGCTCACTGCAAGCTCCGCCTCCCGAGTTCAAGTCATTCTCCTGCCTCAGCCTCCCGAGTAGCTGGGACTACAGGCACCCACTACCACGCCTGGCTAATTTTCTGTATTTTTAGTAGAGGCGGGGTTTCACCGTGTTAGCCAGGATGGTCTCGATCTCCCGACCTCGTGATCCGCCCGCCTTGGTCTCCCAAAGTGCTGGGATTACAGGCGTGAGCCACCGCACCCGGCCTAAATTTCTGAATTAACTACATGGTATATGTATCCTGATGGAAGCTGTGAAAGGAAAATATCTTGGCCCTCCAAAATCAGGAAGCTCAAAGGAAAAGTCCAGCTGGAACCTGCTGAAGGCAAACCTGCCTTTCATTCTATTCAAAGTCATGCCTGTGCTCACTGAGACAGACGCATATCTGATCCCCTCCTTTGGGAAGGCTCATCAGAAATCCAAACGAACGCAACCATCTGGGTCTCACCTGTGACCTGGAAGCCCCCTCCCTGTTTCCAGTTGTCCCCACCTGTCAAGGACTCTACTTCTTTATATTTGAGATGGAGTTTGCTCTTGTTACCCAGGCTGGAGTGCAATGGCACAATCTTGGCTCACTGCAACCTCCGCCTCCTGGGTTCAAGCCATCCTCCTGCCTCAGCCTCTCGAGTAGCTGGGATTACCGGAGCCTGCCACCGCGTCCAGTTAACTTTTTGTATTTTTAGTGGAGATGGGGTTTCACCATGTTGGCCAGGTTGGTCTCGATCTCCTGACCTCAGGTGATCCACCCGCCTCAGCCTCCCAAAGTGCTGGGTTTACAGGTGTGAGCCACAGCACCCACCCCAACGTAGTTCTTACATATATTGATTGATGTCTCATGTCTCCCTAAAACGTATAAAACCAAGCTGTGGCCAGACGCAGTGGCTCACGCCTGTAATCCCAGCACTTTGGGAGGCCAAGGTGGGCAGATCACAAGGTCAGGAGTTCGAGACCAGGCTGGCCAACATGGCAAAACCCCATCTCTACTAAAAAAAAAATTAAAAAATTAGCCAGGCAACGTAGCATGTGCCTGTAGTCCCAGCTACTCAGGAGGCTGAGGCAGGAGAATTGCTTGAACCTGGGAGGCGCAGATTGCAGTGAGCTGAGATTGCACCATTTGCACTCCAGCCTAGGCGACAGAGTGACACTGTCTCAAAAACAACAACAACAACCACCACCACAAAAGCTGTGCCCCAACGGCCTTGCACCCATGTCGTCAGGATTTCCTAAGGCTGTGTCACAGGCACGCGTCCTCAAATGTGGCAAAACAAACTTTCTAAATTAACTGACACCTGTCTCAAGTTTTCGGGGTTCGCAAAGCCATCTCAGATATATTTTGAATATCAGCATGATAATTATGTTAAATAAATAAGATCAAAAAGCCTAAAAGAATGTTTAACACATTCCAAAGATTAAAAGAAAGACATCTGTCATCATATGTGTTTCAGAAAACGCATCAGTGAAAATCCAATACCTCTTACCAACAAAGGCTGTTCCTGAATAAGAATACAATATTGAGGGTCAGGTGCGGTGGCTCACACCTGTCATCCTAGCACTTTGAGAGGCTGAAGTGGGCGGATCCCCAGGTCATGAGTTTGAGACCATCCTGGCTGATACGGTGAACCCCCATCTCTACTAAAAATACAAAAAGTGAGCCGGGCGTGGTGGCGGCGCCTGTAGTCCCAGCTACTCGGGAGGCTGAGGCAAGAGAATGGCGTGAACCCGGGAGGCGGAGCTTGCAGTGAGCTGAGATCACGCCACTGCACTCCAGCCTGGGCGACGGAGCGAGACTCCGGAGAAGATCTGGAGAAGAAAAATGAGAATGCTTTTCCCAAGGCAAGCACATAAAAGAAAACCAAGAAGATGAAAGCATGTACGTATACACTGAGTAAACATTGTATGCCTTTTCTCCCATTCATCTGCTTTTGCAAGTTGATTTTTCAGCAGATCTTCAGAGGGAATGACCCTCCATCTGTTTTACTGTAACACTGGCAACATTCCGAGAAGCCATCATTTCCACTGTGAAGAACACGGGGAGAACTGGCCGGACACCCAAAGGAAGGGCGTGCACATACACTTGTACATACCTTTTGGGAGGGCAACTTCACAACATGTAACTCAATCTTTAAAATCATAAATCTCTTTTTTTTGGTTTTTTTGTTGCGACGGAGTCTCGTTCTGTCGCCCAGTCTGGAGTGCAGTGGCATGATCTTGGCTCACTGCAACCTCCACCTCCCGGGTTCACGCCATTCTCCTGCCTCAGCCTCCTGAGTTGCTGGGACTGCAGGCGCCCGCCACCACGCCCGCCTAATGTTTTTTTTATTTTTATTTTTAGTAGAGACGGGGTTTCACCGTGTTAGCCTGGATGGTCTCGATCTCCTGACCTCGTGATCCCCCCACCTCAGCCTCCCAAAGTGCTGGGATTACAGGCGTGAGCCACCATGCCTGGCCCTTTTTGTGTGTTTTTTTTTTTTTTTTTTTGAGAACGAGTCTTGCTCTGTAGCCCACGCTGGAGTGCGGTGGCACGATCTTGGCTCACTGCAACCTCCGCCTCCCGGGTTCAAGTGATTCTCCTGCCTCAGCCTCCCGAGTAGCTGGGAATACAGGTGCCCGACACCACGCCCGGCTAATTTTTGTATTTCCAGTACAGCTGGGGTTTCACTGTGTTGGCCAGGCCAGTCTCGAACTCCCGACTTCAAGTGAACCGCCCATCTTGACCTCCCAAAGTGCTGGGATCCCAGGCGTGAGCCACCACACCTGGCCTATAAATATCTTTTACTAAAACCACTGCTTGAAATTGATATTAAGAAATTAAACCTTGGGCTGGGCACGATGGCTCACATCTGTAATCCCAGGGCTTTGGGAGCTCGAGGCGGGCGGATCATGAGGTCAGGAGATCGAGACCATCCTAACAAACACGGTGAAACCGCGTCTCTACTAAAAATACAAAAAATTAGCCAAGAGTGGTGGCGCATGCCTGTAGCCGCAGCTACTCGGGAGGCTGAGGCAGGAGAATCGCTGGAACCCAGGAGGTGGAGGTTGCAGTGAGTCGAGATTGCACCACTGCACTCTAGCCTGGGCAACAGAGTGAGACTCCATCTCAAAAAAAAAAAAAAAAAAAATTAAAAATTGAGTGAAAAAGTCTATTCCGGCTGGGTGCAGTGGGTCCCATCTATAATCCCAGCAGCACCCTGGGAGGCGGAGGTGGGCACATCACCCCATCCCTTCAGCAGTTCGAAAGGGTTCTTGGATCTTGTGGAAAGAACTCCGGGGGGGTCCACAGAGTAAAGTGAAAGCAAGTTTATTAGGAGAGTAGAGGAATAAATGTGTACTCCATAGCCAGAGCAGCCCCGAGAGCTGCTGGTTGCCCATTTTTACAGTTATTTCTTGATGATCCGCTAACCAAGGGGTGGATTACTCATGAGTCTTCTAGGAAAGGGGTCACCAATTCCCGCAGCTGAAGGTCCATCCCCACTTTCAGACCATGTCGTGGCATCTGCACACTGTTTCCTAGCAGCTAATGCATTAGAATTAGTGCATCATGACCAGAGAGCATGCCCAGCGGTCACTCTCATCGCCATCTCGGTTTTGGCGGAATTTGCATGCTTTCCCGCAACCTGCTTTATCAGCAGGGTCTCTGTGACCTGTGTGTTGTGCTGACGTCCTCTGTCATCCTGTGACTTGGAATTGCCTCACCCACCTCCAGAGAAGGCAGCCCAGCCGGTCTCAGCCGCATCTTACCCAGACCCGATTCAACATGGCAGAGTTGCTCTGGTTCCAATGCCTCTGAAACATTTAGGGGATCGTTTTCTGAGCCCCAACACTGTGCTCTTAGCAACCAAGCAATGCTCCCACCTTCGTGTAACCGGAGACAGAGGGGATCACACGGCTCGGGAAGCTCGCCCCGGGGGGAATCGCAACCTGAGCTGAGATTTTCTGAGATGTCCCTTGCCGTTGTCCAAAAGGCATATTTGAATTGCTTGCATGAGGAGAAGTGACGCCCTCATTTATGCCCTCCAGGGACCCAGTTCTGCCTCCAGCCGCTGTCTCATCACGCAGCCCTGGGGAGCAGAAAGCTGCACGCCAGAATCTGACATTGGGCCTGGAAAAAATAAAGGTTCCTCTTCAAAGACTTTCCTCCCCATCTAATTAGGAATACATAGGAACTTCTGAGAAGCAAAATGTATTCCAAGACCTGCGCTAACGTTCGTAAGTATCCGCTAGCTGTGATAAAGAAATCCGTGTACTTTATGTTCCGAGCTCCCACAACGTAGCCTAAATATCTGCCCTGGCATGCTTATGCTGGTCCAAGCAAGCATGAGGTCAGAGCGTGTTCCTCCTTCCTTATTTGGGTCTGTCTTTACTTTTCCCACCATTCCACAAGTGACTTCCTCCTTCCTTTGTTCTCCTCTGCCTTTGCCTCTTTTAACAAGTTCTAAGTTGCTGGCTGATCGGGACAAATACGGAATGTGAGGGCCCGTTCCAGCCCATGGAAACCAGACACAGCGTAGGGTGGACGCGTCCGGTTATAAATGACCCTGTCTCCTTTGTTCGGTGTACTCTCTGTCTCCTTTGTTCGCTGTACCCTCGTGGTCCAACTGCTATCGAGTGTACCCTTCCTGCAGAAAGTATAAAAATGGCCTTGCTGAGGAAATTAAATTTATGTTCAAGTGCTATTTATTTATGGCACCGGGGAACAAGCATTTCAAACAGAGACCAGAATGACCAACATGGTGAAACCGCGTCTCTACTGAAAATACAAAAATCAGCCGGGCGTGGGGGTGGGTGCCTGTAGTCCCAGCTACTCTGGAGGCTGACGCAGGAGAATCACTTGAACCCGGGAAGTGGAGGTTGCAGTGAGCTGACTGAGATCGTGCCCTTGCACTCCAGCCTGGGTGACAAGAGGAAAACTCTGTCTCAAAAAAATAAAAAAATTTTAAAAATAATAAAAAATAAATAGAAACAAATTTAAGAGACTGGAAGAATTAAGACAAGGAAATTGCGCAGTGCACAGCTCAAGTCCCCTCTTTGATCCAAGATAAACTGCAAACCCCCAATTACTGTCCAGACACCTTTTTAAGGCAAAGTTCTCCAATCTCCTCACCCCGGGGGGAAGAGGAGGGTCCAGGAAACAGGGAGTTACTAAGTGCAGAGAGGCAAGGACTGGCTTTCCTGCTGGCATGAGCGTCTTTCAAATATCACCTACAAGCATTTGGTTCTGGATCTCCGGGATCTGATTGATGGGTCAGAGGCATGGTTACTTGAAAAAGCAGACAATGCATCATCCAAAGGCAGATTTTTCCAGAGTAAATGGAGGGGTTGGTTCTGTAATTACGGTTTTACGCAGCAGCGTGCGTGGAGAAGAGACAACGAAGATTGTTTAAAAATACGGTGTGGGGGCGGGGGAAAGTCAATACATTTCTCCACGGGAGGTGAAGAAATAAATCCAAGAGGGGCACGTAGGTTCAGGAGAGAGTCCCGGGGTGGGGGTTAGGGATGAAGAAATATCCACACCAGAAATGGAAAATCATGAAAGCAGATACACAGAACACACCCATTAAGGCTTGTAAACGAAACCCTAAGGACTGACAAAAGTCGTCGGTATTAGGCCGGGTGTGGTGGCTCACGCACGTAATCTGAGCACTTAGGGAGACTGAGGCAGGCAGGTCCCTTGAGTACAGGAGTTCGAGACCAGCCTGGGCAGTATAGTAAGACCTTACCTCTACAAAAACTACAAAACAGTAGCTGGGTGTGGTAAAGCACACCTGTGGTCCCAGCTAGTTGCAAGGCTGAGGTGGGAGAAAACCATTTGAGCCTGGGAGGCAGACACGGCAGTCAGCCAAGATGGCGCCACTGCACTCCAGCCTGGGCGAGACAGGGAGACGCTGTCCAAAACAACAAAACAAAACAAAAATCATTCAATGAGCTTTCTTGTTGAAGAACAAACTGAAGAAGAACCACTTGCTGCTAAATCTGGATCTTAAAAAAGGGTATTTGAGTTCTCCATTTCTCGCTGATTATATAAAGCATTACTCTCTTCTTGTTATTAAAAATCGTGAAGGCTGAACATACTTTGAGTGTTTATAAGACCGGGCGCGGTGGCTCACGCCTGTAATCCCAGCACTTTGGGAGGCTGAGGTGGGTGGATCACAAGGTCAGGAGATCGTAACAAGGTGAAACCCTGTCTCTATCAAGAATACAAAAAATTAGCTGGGCGTGGTGGCAGGCGTGAACCTGGGAGGTGAAGATTGCAATGGGTCGAGATCGTGCCACTGCACCCCAGCCTGGGCGACAGAGTAAGACTCTGTCTCAAAAAAAAAAAAAAAAAAAAAGGAACCTTTGTAAGTTATTGTGATGGATAATGTAGGATGCATACGTGTCATATCTCGGTGCCCCAACAGCCAGTCTCGGTAGGCGGTGTCCTTTTATACGGATCAACAGGCAGTTTTTGCATTGATTATTTATCCACTTTCACAGGTACTTGTGCAGAAGCAAAGATGACGGAGGTTTTCTGTTTTTTTTTTAATGTTGACTGCCTATGTATTGCAACATATTTCAGTTGCAGGACATCCATGCGTAATGAAACGGCCAATGCAATTACAGAAACTCAATCAACTGCTCATAACCTAGTTGACTGGAGCTATTTTTCCACTGCTCATTAAACCTGATGATAATCACTGTTTTAATGAGCAAGAATGGGTGGCATCCAACACACTTGTAAGTATTATAACAATCCTTCATGTCTAAATTGAATTTTCCCTTTGACAGTACAAACAACTCCATTACACTCTTTGTAGGATATCTACATTTCATAGTCTTCATAACTATCACCTACATTTAATATCCTTGATAACAAGCCGCCCACCAGGAACTCAGAAAACACTGTGAACAAAGAGAAGTTTTTTTTCTTTTTGAGACGGAGCCTCGCTCTGTCACCAGGCTGGAGTGCAGTGGTGCAATCTCAGCTCACTGCAAGCTCCGTCTCCCGGGTTCAAGTGATTCTCCTGCCTCAGTCTCCTGAGTGGCTGGGACTACAGGTGTGCACAACCACGCTCAGCTAATTTTTGTATTTTTAGTAGAGACGGGGTTTCACCATGTTGGCCAGGTTTGTCTTGATCTCCTGACTTCATGATCTGCCCCCCTCGGCCTCCCAAAGTGCTGGGATTACAGGTTTGAACCATTGTGCCTGCCTTTTTTTTTTTTTTTTTTTTTGCGATGGAGTCTTGCTCTGTCGCCCAGGCTGGAGTGCAATAGCATGATCTTGGTTCACTGCAACTTCCGCCTCCCTGGTTCAAGCAATTCTCCTGCTTCAGCCTCCCAAGTAGCTGAGATTACAGGCACCCGCCACCATGCCTGGCTAATTTTTGTAATTTTAGTAGAGATGGGGTTTTGCCATGTTGACCAGGCTGGTCTCGAACTCCTGACCTCAGGTGATCCACCCGCCTCGGCGTCCCAAAGTGCTTTCCACTGAAATTTATTTCACCACGGGGATGATTCGGTACAGCCAAGTTGAGGAGACGGGCTCTCTCATGTGTAAAAACTCTCTTGGATTTTTGGAATACATTACAACGCTGTGATTTATTCCTTTACAAGAACACTAATTTTCCAAGCCAGTAAATCAATCTTGGCAATTAACACTAATTACTGGCAATAATTATATCAGGCGAAAGCCAAGAATCACATCTTTCATACCAAAAAAAAAAAAAAGGCGGTGTATTTTAAATTCAAGTGGTTCTCACATTTTAGCATGCATCAGAATTCCCCAAAGACCGTCTGCTCGCCAAGCCCTGCTCTCCAAAATTTGGGCTTAGCAGATCTGGAGGATGATCTGAGAATGTGAGCATCTGCATTTCTTTTCTTTTTTCTTCTTTTGAGATAGAATCTTGCTTTGTAGCCCAGGCCGGAGGGCAGTGGCAGGATCTTGGCTCACTGCAACCTCTGCCTTTTGAGTCCCAGTTGAAGCGATTCTCCTGCCTCAGCTTCCTGAGTAGCTGGGATTACACGTGTGTGCCACCACGCCTGGCTAATTTTTGTATTTTTAGTAGAGACGGGGTTTCACCGTGTTGGCCAGGCTGGTCTCAAACTCCCGACCGCAGGTGATTCACCCGCCTCGGCCTCCCAAAGTGCTGGGATGACAGGTGTGAGCCACCGTGCCCGGCCCAAGCATCTGCATTTCAAACAAGATCCCTATTGATACTGATTTTTCTGGTCTAGGAAAGAGTTGTGTAAAAGCCGCTTTTCAACTGTGTCATCCCTTTTGGTAAACATTAAACAAAAAGAATTAAAGGAAGCCTTGTTGGCCAGGCACAGTGGCTCACAGCTGTAATCCCAGTACTTTGGGAGGCTGAGGCAGGTGGATCACTTGAGGTCAGGAGTTCAAGACCAGCCTGGCCAACATGGTGAAACTCCGTCTCTACTGAAAATACAAAACAACAAGTTAGCCTGGCGTGGTGGCGCATACCTATAATCCCAACTACTGGGGAGGATGAGGCAGGAGAATTGCTTGAAACCGGGAGGTGGAGGTTGCAGTCAGCTGAGATCCTGCTACTGCACTCCAGTCTGTGCAACAAAATACTAAAATTAGCCAGGCATGGTGGCACGTGCCTAACATCTCAGCTACTTGGGAGGCTGAAGCAGGAGAATTGCTTGAACCCGGGAGGAGGACGTTGCAGTGGGCCAAGATCATGCCACTGCACTCCAGTCCAGCCTGGGTGACAGAGCAAGACTCCATCTCCAAAAAAAAAAAAAAAAAAAAGAACAAAAACAAACAAAAAACAGTTAAAGGCTTGTTATTTGGTGTCCTAGAAGAAGACTCAAATAAAGAAAGTAGTTATCCCTACTTTTGGCATGAGATTGTTTCCTGACAATCATTCCTAGTTTCATGACAATTATCTGTCTCTGTAACCATCAAGATGTTGTGTGATATTGTAAACATTTTTGTTATAGGAAATAAAAGCCTCTGGCTGGGCGCGGTGGCTCATACCTGGTAATCCCAGCACTTTGGGAGGCTGAGGTAGGTGGAGCATTTGAGGTCAGGAGTTCAAGACCAGTCTAGGCAACACAGCAAAACTCCATCTCTTTGCTAAAAATACAAAACTTAGCCAGGTGTGGTAGCGGACGCCTGTTATCCCAGCTACTCAGGTGGCTGAGGCAAGAGAATCACTTAAACCCGGGAGGCGGAGATTGCAGTGAGCTGAGATGGTGCCACTGAACTCCAGTCTGGGCGATGGGTGTCTGTCCTCGTCCCCTCTTCTTATGAGGTGTCTTAGTCCATGTCAGGCTGCTGTCACAGAATACCACGGACTGGGTGGATTGTGCACCTCAGGTGATCAGCCTGCCTCAGCCTCCCAAAGTGCTGGGATTACAGGTGTGAGCCACCACACCTGGCCAGCAACCCTTTAATTGTATCACAGACACCCCGTCTCAAAAAATATATATGGAAGTATGTATGCACACATTATACATCCTCTTTTGCATACTTTTACACTTGGTTATATTTATCTATCTTTCAACATATTCCTATATAAAAGAAAAAAATAGCAAAGTATCAATGAATAGTTCCAGATCCTTGAGGAAGTGCTACACTGTCTTCCACAATGGTCGAACTAGATTACACTCCCACCAACAGTGTAAAAGTGTTCCTATTTCTCCACATCCTCTCCAGCACCTGTTGTTTCCTGACCTTTTTTTTTTTTTTTTTGAGACGGAGTCTCACTCTGCCGCCCAGGCTGGAGTGCAGCGGCCGGATCTCAGCTCACTGCAAGCTCCGCCTCCTGGGTTCACGCCATTCTCCTGCCTCAGCCTCCCGAGTAGCTGAGACTACAGGCGCCCGCCACCTCGCCCGGCTAATTTTTTGTATTTTTAGTAAAGACGGGGTTTCACCGTGCTAGCCAGGATGGTCTTGATCTCCTGACCTCATGATCCACCCGCCTCAGCCTCCCAAAGTGCTGGGATTCCAGGCGTGAGCCGCCGCGCCCAGCCTGTTTCCTGACTTTTTAATGATGGCCATTCTAACTGGCGTGAGATGGTATCTCACTGTGGTTTTGATTTGCATTTCTCTAATGACCAGTGATGATGGGCTTTTTCATACGCTTGTTGGCTGCATAAATGTCTTCTTTGGAGAAGTCTCTGTTCATATCTATGCCCACTTTTTGATGGGCTTGTACATTCTACTATAAAGACACATGTACACATACGTTTACTGTGGCACTATTCACAGTAATAAAGACTTGGCGTGCCCGGTCCTGCACACATTTTACGTGCTAAGATGTAAAGGGAGAAAACCCATGAAAGTAAGGAAGTGAAGTAACCCCCTCGCTCCCTAGAGATCTTACGCCATTACTCATGGCAGAGGTCCCCAAATCCCAAAGCTTCTGTATGGCTGGCCCTAGCATGGCTCAGAGAACGCATGTGGCTGGTCCTGGTGTGGCTCAGAGAACCCTCGTTGCTGGTCCTACTGTGGCTGAGAGAAACCACGTGGCTGGTCCTAATGTGGCTCAGAGAACTCTCGTGGCTAGTCCTAGTGTGACTCACAGAAATCATATGCCTGGTCCTAGTGTGACTCAGAGAACCCTTGTGGCTGGTCCTAGTGTGGCTCAGAATCCACGTGGCTGGTTCTAGTGTGGCTCAGGGAATCCATGTGGCTGACCCTAGTGTGGCTGAGAGAATCCATCTGGCTGCCCTTAGTGTGATTCAGAGAATCCACGTGGCTGGCCCTAGTGTGGCTCAGAATCCACGTGGCTGGTTCTAGTGTGGCTCAGGGAATCCATGTGGCTGACCCTAGTGTGGCTGAGAGAATCCATCTGGCTGCCCTTAGTGTGATTCAGAGAATCCACGTGGCTGGCCCTAGTGTGGCTCAGAATCCACGTGGCTGGTTCTAGTGTGGCTCAGAATCCACATGGCTGGTTCTAGTGTGGCTCAGGGAATCCATGGTGGCTGGTTCCAGTGTGGCTCAGAGAACCCATGTGGCTGACCCTAGTGTGGCTGAGAGAATCCATCTGGCTGCCCTTAGTGTGATTCAGAGAATCCACGTGGCTGGCCCTAGTGTGGCTCAGAATCCACGTGGCTGGTTCTAGTGTGGCTCAGGGAATCCATGGTGGCTGGTTCCAGTGTGGCTCAGAGAACCCATGTGGCTGACCCTAGTGTGGCTCAGAGAACCCATGTGGCTGACCCTAGTGTGGCTCAGAGAATCCACGTGTCTGCCCTTAGTACAACTCAGAGAATCCACAGTGGCTGGTCCTAGTGTGGCTCAGAGAATCCACACCGATGTTCCGGACAGAACTTGGTGAAACCAAAGCATCTGCAGGGCCGCACTGCCTCTGCAGGCTCCAGGGAAGGATCCTTGCTGCCTCTTGCAGATTCTGGTGTTTCTAGGCATCCCTTGGCTTATGGCTGCATCACCCAATCTCTGCTCAGGCACCGAGCCCAGCTCTGCCCCGAGAATGCAGCTAGGAGAGAGCTAGGAAATGGCATCTCATACTCATGGTTTCTGAGCCTCCAGTCTATGATTCATCTGACCACACCTGCTGGTTCCTGACTTGATCACTTTTGTTAGCTTCCTATGGTTTTGTGTGTGTGTGTGTGTGGTGGTGTTGTTTCCACTTTTTATTTTTATTATACTTTAAGTTCTGGGGCACATGTGCAGAATGTGCAGGTTTGTTCTATAGGTATACACGTGCCATGGGGGTTTGCTGCATCCATCAACCCATGATCTACATTAGGCATTTCTCCTAATGCTCTCCGGGCCCTACTCCCCACCCCCGACAGGCCCCGGTGTATGACGTTCCCTTCCCTGTGTCCTACAGGTTCTCATTGTTCAACTCCCACTTACGAGTGAGAATGTGCGGTGCTTGGTTTTCTGTTCTTGTGTTAGTTTGCTGAGTGTCTGTCTATATTTCCTCCCACACACAAGCTATTGAGAAGAAAGATCCAGAAGGACACATTCCACCAAAGGAGTCACGGCCACTCTTCGGAACATCATGTCTGGGTTTGCTCACCCAGGCCGTTCCCTGTGGTACCCTGGTGGCAGCCACTATGGTCTTCGGGTGACACGAGTTACAGTTCAGATTGAATGTCTGGTATCAATCACAAACATCTGGGATCAATCACAAACACATTGGCTCTTGAGCGCTGGGCACCCGATTGTATTCTGTAACTCCAGCCCGTACCCTGGCAAACGTCAGCTCAACTTGGGGCGTGTTACTTCTTGAACATGAAGCCACCAACTTCTACGAAATGAGCAAGGTGACGGGTTCAATGCACCTATCCAAAGCTATTGACAGCTTGTCACTATGCACAATTCATAAGCATGTCAAAAAATAACGTGTGCTTCGGCCACGTGGTCTCGCTGAATGGCCAGCGACAACTGACTTCAGTGTTTGAAATTCACAGCACGTAGCGGGGTTTCTATCACAGGGGCGTCCTCAAGGATGCAGAAAGGATCATTGTTCTTTCTACTGTGGCCTCACCCACCATGTATTTTACTTTATTTTATTTGAGACGGAGTCTCGCTCTGTCACCAGGCTGGAGTGCAGTGGCGTGATCTTGGCTCACTGCAACCTCCGCCTCCCAGGTTCATGCGATTCTCCTGCCCCAGCCTCCCGAGTAGCTGGGATGACAGGCGCCTGCTACGACACTTGGCTAATTTTGTATTTTCTTAAGTGAAGGCGGGGTTTCACCATGTTATCCAGGCTGGTCTTGACCTCCTGACCTCAGGTAATCCTCCCGCCTCGGCCTCCCAAAGTGCTGGGATTACAGGCGTGAGCCACTGCACCTGGCCGGAGATGGAGTCTTTAAAGAGGTGACTCAGGTAAAATGAGGTCATAGGGTGGGTCCTGATCCAATAGGACCGAGGTCCTTATAAGAAGAGGAGATGAGGACACAGACACATACAGAGGGACAACCAAGGGAGGACACAGGGCGATGATGACATCTGCAAACCCAGGAGAGAGGCCTCAGGAGGAACCAGCCCTGCCCACACCTGGATCTCAGACTTCCGACCTCCAGGACTATGGGAGAATCGATGTCTGTTGTTTCTAAGCCGCCCAGTCTCTGGTATTCTGTGATAGCAGCCTGAAATAGACTAAGACATCTCATAAGAGGAGGAGATGAGGACACAGACACACACAGAGGGATGAGCCTGTGAGGACACAGGGAGAAGACGGCGTCTCCAAGCCCAGGAGAGAGGCCTCAGGAGGAACCAGCCCTGCCCACACCTTCATCTCAGACCTCCGGCCTCCAGGACTGTGGGAGAATCAAGTCTGTTGTTTCTAAGCCACCCAATCTACGGTATTCTGTGACAGCAGCCTGAAATGGACTGAGACATCTCATAAGAGGAGGAGATGGGGACACAGACACACACAGAGGGATGAGCCTGTGAGGACACAGGGAGAAGACGGCATCTGCAAGCCCAGGAGAGAGGCCTCAGGAGGAACCAGCCCTGCCCACACCTGGATCTCAGACCTCCAACTTCCAGGACTGTGGGAGAATCAATGTCTGTTGTTTATAAGTCACCCAGTCTATGGTATTCTGTGATAGCAGCCTGAGATGGACTAAGACATCTCATAAGAAGAGGAGATAAGGACACAGACACACATAGAGGGACGACCCTGTGAGGACACAGGGAGAAGACGGTGTCCACGACCCAAGAAGAGAGGCCTCAGGAGGAGTCAGCCCCACCCACATCTTGATCTGGGGCCTCCAGCCTCCAGAACTGTGGGAGAATCAATGTCTGCTGTTTACGCCACTGGGTCCGTGGTATTTTATTACGGCAGCCCCAGCAAAGCAATGTTCTCTCCTTTAAGAGGTCAGTCGAAGGTACGAATTATGAAAAAGGGGCATATTTGGAAAGAGTCAGTGCCATCAACAAGGAAGTTTCCAGAAAGCTCAGAGACGGCATCTGTTAGCACTGTCACTGTCCTCTGCAGAGTAATCAAGCAGAAATGAAACGTGGCTCAGGTGAACGCCTGTCAATATTCATTTTCCATAATCAAACCGCTGAAGCAAAGGAGGAGAACAGGAAAAGAAAAGCAGTGGGGGTTGAATTGTACGTCTCAAAAAAACTAGGGGGAACTGGCTGGACCCGGTGGCTCACGCCTGTCATCCCAGCACTTTGGGAGGCCGAGGCGGGCGGATCACGAGTTCAGGAGATGGAGACCATCCTGGCCAACATGGTGAATCCCCGTCTCTACTAAAAATATAAAAATTAGCCGGGCATGGCGACGCGTCCCTGTAGTCCCAGCTACTCAGGAGGCTGAGGCAGGAGAATCGCTTGAACCCAGGAGGCGGAGGTTGCAGTGAGCCGAGATCACACCACTGCACTCCAGCCTGGGCGACAGAGCAAGACTCCGTCTCAAAAAACTAAACTAAACGAAAATAAACGAAAATAAACAAATAAAAAATGGTAGAGCCGGCTCTGAGCTGGCTTGGGTCTCAAGGCCTTTGCCTCTGAAGTTCCTTGATCTGCTTTGCAATCTGTATTACTTTCCTGGCACATTGTCTAAACAATACACATACAGAGGGACAACCAAGGGAGGACACAGGGCGATGATGACATCGGCAAGCCCAGGAGCACAGACAGGATGGTTCAAAGTCACAGAAATTCCTCCAGTGAATGGATGGCTTCTGGAGACCAGAAGTCTGAAATTCAGGAGGGGACACGGTCGTGCTCTCTCTGGTCGGTCTTCTGGGGGGGATCCTTCCTGCCTCTCCCAGCTCCCGGGGGCTCCAGGTGTCCCTGGGCTTGTGGCCACATCACTCCAGTCTCTGCCTCTGTCTCCACGTGGCCTTCTCCTCTGTGTCTGTGTCTCCTCTTCTATGTCTTACAAGGGCACCTGCCATTGCATTTACGGCCCTTCTTATATGTAGAATGGGGTCGGAATAGTTAACATTACTTGTTAACTTGACTGGATCATGGGGCGCCTAGATCTTTGATTGAATGTTACTCTAGGGTATCTGTGAGGGTGGAGGGGACGGTCCTTCCTGCCTCTCCAAGCCCCTAGGGGCTCCAGACATCCCTGGGTTTGTGACTGCATCACTCCAGTCTCTGCCTCCATCTCCATGTGGCCTTCTCTGTATCTCTGCCTCCAAATTTTACTTTTTTTTTTTTTTTTTTTTGAGACAGAGTTTCACTCTTGTTGCCCAGGCTGGAGTGCAATGGCATGGTCTCAGCTCACCACAACCTCCACCTTCCAGGTTCAAGCAATTCTCCTGCCTCAGCCTCCCGAGTAGCTGGGATTACAGGCGCGTACCACCACGCCCAGCTAATTTTTTGTATTTTTTAGTAGAGACGGGGTTTCATCAAATTGGTCAGGCTGGTCTCGAACTCCTGACCTCAGGTGATGCGCCCGCCTTGGCCTCCCAAAGTGCTGGGATGACAGGCGTGAGCCACCGCGGCCGGCCATTTTCTACTTCTTGTAAGGCCACCCATCATCTTGGATTAAGGTCCATCCTAATGATCTCATGTTCACTTAATTCCATCTACAAAGACCCTATTTCTAAATTAAGTCCCAGTTATAGTATGTGGAGTTAGGATGTGGACATAACTGTTCAGATAAGAGTTAATGGCGGTCAGGTGCAGTGGCTCATGCCTATAATCCCAGCATTTGGGAGGCCAAGGCAGGCAGATCACTTGAGGTCAGGAGTTTGATTCCAGCCTGGCCAACATGGTGAAGCCCTGTTTCTACTAAAAATACAAAAATCAGCTGGGTGTGGTGGTGCATGCCTGTGATCCCAGCTACTCGGGAGGCTGAGGTGGGAGAATCATTGGAACCCGGGAGGCAGAGGTTGCAGGGGGACGAGATGGCACCACTGCACTCCAGCCTGGGCAACGGAGAGAGACTTGTCTCTTTCCAAAAATAAAATAAAATAAGAGGGAATGGCCTAGGAGCAATACCATCACAGTTTTTCTTTAATATCTAAGTGTTTTTATAGGAATGAAAACTCTCTTGTTAATTGCACTTGGTGATATATGCTTCCTCAGCTTTCTTAGGTGATAATGAGGCTCCATTCTTATGAACTCTGCATGAATCTGCTTTGTAGCATCTAAATTGTTTAGGAAGCAGCTGTCATTTCTGTTGGGTGGGGTTGTTGTGGATGTGATCTGCTTATCTTCATTATTTAAAATAGACATCACGGCCGGGCACGGTGGCTCACGCCTGTAATCCACGCACTTTGGGAGGCCGACACGGGAGGCTCCTGAGGTCAGGAGTTCGAGACCAGCCTGGCCAACGTAGCGAAATCCTGTGTCTACTAAAAATACAAAAATTAACCGGACGTGGTGGTGCGCGCCTGTAGTCCCAACTACTTTGGAGGCTGAGGCAGGAGAATCGCTTGAACCCGGGAGGCGGAGGTTGCAGTGAGCCGAGATCGCACCCCTGCGCTCCAGCCTGGGCGACAGAGCGAGACTCCGTCTCAAAAAAACATGGATAAATAAAACAGAGATTGCTTTGATGAACAATATGAACCCCAAAGTGCGCTCTCAGAATAACAGACGGGCGGCTCCGCCAGTGCTGTGCGAGGAAGGGGTATATGACAGACGGGCGGCTCCGCCAGTGCTGTGCGAGGAAGGGGTGTATGACAGACGGGCGGCTCCGCCAGTGCTGTGCGAGGAAGGGGTATGACAGACGGGCGGCTCCGCCAGTGCTGTGCGAGGAAGGGGTATGTGCTCCTGGGTGTCTTTGGTGAGCAGCAACACCTGCCAAGGAGGTCACATTTCCCAGGTTCTCCATCCCATGCCCTGCCTTGCTCAGTGAGTCACGTCTGCAGCAAGTGCTGCTGGCTGTGCCAAGACTCCTCGTTCCCTCCTCCCTGCTGCCAGTCCCTCCTGTACGGCAGGCACCACACACAGAAGTAGAGCCCCGAGTGAGCGTCACAGAAGCCTGGCCCCCAACGTGCCCAGCCCAGCCTGAGGCCTGGGGTTAGGGCAGCCGGTCACGGCAGGGCTGTTCTTGCCAGTGGGTTCCAGGCCAATCCTTCAGCAGGGAGCCCGAGGCGGGAAGGCTACACGGTCCTACAGAGAGTCCTGAGCTGAGAAGAAGCCTGAGAAACATGCATGTCTTCCTCTGGGTGCTGTCACGCATAGGTGTGAAAACAGGAAACGCCCCAGCCAGCACACACACCTCACCTGTGCACACGGGCACGCACACAACTCACCTGTGCACACGGGCACTCATGCACCTTATCTGTGCACACTGGCATGCACCTCACCTGTGCACACCGGCACACAGCTCACTTGTGCACACAGACCTTACCTGTGTACACGGGCACACACACACCTTACTTGTGCACACCGGCACACACTCACCTCACCTGTACACACGGGCACGCACACCTCACCTGTGCACACGGGCATGAACGCACCTCCCCTGTGCATATTGGTACATACCTCACCTGTGCACACGGGCACGCACACCTGACCTGTACACACGGGCACGCACACACTTCACCTGTACACACGGGCACGCACACCTCACCTGTGCACACGGGCATGAACGCACCTCACCTGTGCATATTGGTACACACTTCACCTGTGCACAGGGGTACACACACCTCATCTGTGCACATGGGCACGCACACCTCACCTGCGCACACGGGCACGCACTCCTCACCTGTGCACACGGGCACGCACACCTGACCTGTGCACACGGGCACGCACACCTCACCTGTGCACACGGGCACGCACACCTCACCTGTACACACGGGCACGCACACCTCACCTGTACACACGGGCACGCACACCTCACCTGTACATACGGGCACACACACTTCACCTGCGCACACGGGCACGCACACCTCACCTGGTGCCCTTCACCTGCGCACACGGGCACGCACACCTCACCTGTACACACGGGCATGCACACCTCACCTGTACATATGGGCACACACACTTCACCGGCGCACACAGGCATGCACACCTCACCTGTGCACACTGGCATGCACACCTCACCTGTACACAGGGGTACACACACCTGACCTGTACACACAGGCATGCACACCTCACCTGTGCACACTGGCACGCACACCTCACCTGTGCACACGGGCACACGCACATGCCCTTGCTTCTTCAGCACTAGGAAGGAGAAGCAGCCCCTCCTGGCCACAGGCCCTGCTCTCCATGCCACCCTCTCACCTGCCCTTCCCTGCAGAGCCCGGGCCTTCCTCAGCTGCCCAGAGAGGACGAAGTTCTGGCCAGCCACGCTTCTTCCCTCCCACGACCGGCAGGGTTCACACTTTATGCAGGATCCCATCGAGGCCGTCTCCCTCATCCGACACCCTTCAGCAGAGAGGCTCACAGGCGCAAGAGCTCAATCTGACAAAACAGATGGGCCAAGGTATCCTAGGAGGCTCCCACGGCCCTCCCTTCCTTCCATCCTGCCCCTCACTGTGCAGGGAAATAAAAACCGTTAGCAGCCGGCAGGGCCTGTGCCCCTGGGCTCACCTCCTCGCAGTCCTGAGGGCACTCCAGGGCCGGGAGATGGGGAGGGCGCCCACCCTGCTGTACATTCCAGAGGCTGGCCCCAAAATCTGATGCTGGCATGGCCAAGCAGCCAGGTCTTTCCGACCGTGGCATTAACACTTTGTGACCTTCGGGCTGCAGAGAAATTCAAAGGCAAGTCCTACTGTGTGCTCTGACTGTCTCCGTCTCCAAACTCCTACATGGAAATCCTCATCCCCAGTGAGATGGTGTTAGGAGGTGAGGCCCTTGGGAGGTGATGAGGTCACGATGGTGGAGACTCAAGAAAGGAATCAGTGCCCTTATAAAAGGACTCCAGAGAGCTCCTCGCCCCTTCCGCTGCCTGACGACACAGTGAGAAGGTGCCACCTGTGAACCAGGAAGCGGGTTCTCGCCAGACCCTGGCACACTTTCATCTTGGACTTCCAGCCTCCAGAACCGTGAAACATAAATGTGTGTTGTTTATAAGCCACCCAGACTATGGAATTTTTTTTTCTTTTTTGAGATGGAGTTTTGCTGTTGTGGCTCAGGCTGGAGTGCAGTGCCGCAATCTTGGCTCACCACAACCTCCGCCTCCCGAGTTCAAGCGATTCTCCTTCCTCAGCCTCCCAAGTATCTGGGATTACAGGCGCCTGCCACCACGCCTGGCTAATTTTGTATTTTTAGCAGAAACAGGGTTTTACCATGTCGGCCAGGCTGGTCTCCTGACCTCAGGTGATCCACCCGCCTTGGCCTCCCAAACTGCTGGGATTACAGGTGTGAGCCACCGCGCTCGGGCGGGGTTAGGAGAAATTCACAAGAGAGACCTGTTGATGGACAGACAGTACACTGCGTGTCTCAACAGGAGTCCACACCAATGCCGCCTGCAGATGTAGTGCCTGACATTCCCATGGGGGGCACAACGGAAGGTTTAAATATATCTGTTATCCTTTTCTATGTCTGACCTCTGTGTTTCTTGTCCCTTCTAAAAACTAAAATAACAATACGATGGCACATTGCTAAGTCTACCAAGGACAGCAAATGGCTGGGGATGTACGTATCCCAGAGCACTGCGCCCAGAGCCCCAGTGCACAGCGGACGCAGGGAGCACTATCCCCAGAGCAGGGAGCACTGTCCCCAGAGCACCAGTGCTCAGCAGACGCAGGGAGCACTGTCCCCAGAGCACCAGTGTCCAGCAGACGCAGGGAGCACTGTCCCCAGAGCACCAGTGCTCAGCAGACGCAGGGAGCACTGTCCCCAGAGCAGGGAGCACTGTCCCCAGAGCACCAGTGTCCAGCGGACGCAGGGAGCACTGTCCCCAGAGCACCAGTGTCCAGCAGACGCAGGGAGCACTGTCCCCAGAGCACCAGTGTCCAGCGGACGCAGGGAGCACTGTCCCCTGAGCACTGGGAGCACTGTCCCCAGAGCACCAGTGCTCAGCAGACGCAGGGAGCACTGTCCCCAGAGCACCAGTGTCCAGCAGACGCAGGGAGCACTGTCCCCAGAGCACCAGTGTCCAGCAGACGCAGGGAGCACTGTCCACGCTCCCAGAGCACCAGTGCACAGCAGACGCAGGGAGCACTGTCCCCAGAGCACCAGTGTCCAGCAGACGCAGGGCGCACCATGCCCCACAGACAGAGGGAGATGAGTAACCTTTAACCCACCTGGGATGCTGTTATGATTATTCACAGGGTGCACCCACCTGCTCTGAAGGTCATCCATGTTCAGCTCAGCGACGTAATGGGTGGCGGAGGAGACGGTGACCACCCTCGCACTGTGGCCAGGGGACCCGGACTCTCTCAGCGTATCCAGGAGAAGGTTGGTCAGCAGGAAGTGCCCCAGGTAGTTCAGGCCAAAATGTTCTTCGAATCCATCTCTGGTTTTCCTCTGAGGGACCATCATCACCCCAGCTGGACAAAAGAGAATATCAGAAGGAGTTAGATTGGGGAAGACAGTGGAGAAATCTCACAAACGGACTCCTGGGATGTGCAAATGGCCCAGGACATTGGAGGGTGGGGTGTAGAGCTGGCGGCCATGTCTTCCTCCTGGGTCTCTGTCTCCTGCTTTAGGTGTGGTGGGGAAGATTCTAGAAGATCACTGACGTCCCTTCCTGCCTTCTGTCTCTGCACCTCTGTGCCTTGACTTTAAAAATAACCACAAGCAGGGTGCGGTGGCTCATGCCTGTCATCCCAGCACTTCGGGAGGCCGAGGCGGGTGGATCACCTGAGGTCAGGAGTTCAAGACCATCCTGGCCAACATGGTGAAACCCTGTCTCTACCAAAAAAAATACAAAATTAGCCAAGCATCGTGGCAAGTGCCTGTAATCCCAGCTACTTGAGAGGCCGAGGCAGGAGAATGGCTTGAACCCGGGAGGTGGAGGTTACAGTGAGCAGAGATCATGCCACTGCACTCTAGCCTGGCGACAGAGCGAGACTCTGTCTCAAAAAAAAAAAAAAAGAAAGAAAAATAATAACCATAATGATAACACAGCAACATACACAAGAGAGTGAGAATCTTCCAAGTCACCAAAGGGGGTCCCCTGGACAATTAATTATTCTGGGTGGCCGGATGCGGTGGCTCGTACATGTAATCCCAGTCTTTGGGTAGGTGAGTAGGGCAGATCGCTTGAGGTCAGGAGTTTGAGATCAGCCTGGGCATCGCAGTGAAACCCTATCTTTACCAAAAATAAAAAAAAATAGCTGGGTGTGGTGGTGCGTGCCTGGAGTCCCAGCTACTTGGGGAGGCTGAGGCGGGAGGACTGCTTGAGGCCAAAAGGCGGAGGTTGCAGTGAGCTGAGATAGTGCCATTGCACCCCAGCCTGGGCAACAGAGATCCTGTCTCCCTTCCTGGGCCCCCCACAAAAGAATTCTGGACAAGAATAGCTGCTATGGCACCCCCTCTTCACTGAGTGTCCCACAAACAAATTGCTCAGATGTCCTTTGAGAAATGCTGACCTCAGTATAAACATGGCCTGTCCTCACCCCTAGACCACAGGGCAGCCCTGTCGGTCACGATTCTATAAACATCATCATCACTGCAGGTTCTGTGCTTGACACGTTCTATCTCCCAGGCACAGAACACCCCCACCCTGTCAGGCCAAGCCCAGCTGAGTGCCTGCTCCCAAGTCCTTGCTGTGGGGGCCTGACCTCAAACGTCACTTGTCCCAGAAACACACACGAACTATATCATCTTGTACTTAGAGCAGACCAGCTTGCTTGGGTATTAATGCCAATGTGTATATGTATTTATACGTACATGGATAATGTAGATGTGTATACACAGGCATGTTATATATGTACCTGGAATTCTGTGTGTATCTACACGTAAACTGTACATGCAAATACAGGCACATATATTCACATACATATATATGCATATGTATTTGTGTATGTGTTTATATAGGTATACACTTGGGTATATAACTGCATATATGCACAATTCAAAGATATATACATATAGAGTTGTTAGCATATACATATATGTGTTCACGTCTTTACATGCAGATGTGAATTTTCAAATGCCTATAAATTTGTGCACATCTTATTTTACATACGTTGTATGCACATGTGCATATGAGCTTGCATGTGTCCACATTTATTCCCATGTGTATACAGGTACATACACATTTACATCTTTGCATGTGTATCTGCATATAGTGTATGTATATATTACATGCTTCTATTTGGAATTGTATGATCGCAAGTATTTGCATATGCTCATATACCTACATACACACGTTTGTCATTATTTGTACATTGGAACGTCTACATGTATTGCGTGCATGAACATGCACGTTGATTGATCTGTGGAATCCCAGTTTTTGCATTTGTGAACACATTTGCATTTGCAAATGCATTTGAGGTGTATGATTAATATACACACACACAAATCCATTTGCATACGGACACGTGTTTGTGTTCAAAGATGTATTTCAATATGGAGCTATATTGATATTTGTAGATCTGTTTCTCTATTTGTATATCTATGTGTTTGCATCTGCATGTGTACATATTTTTCTACGCATAGGCATTTGTATATGTGCTTGTGTTTGTGTGTATTTTACATGGTGCTATCTTTACATATATGTAGGTCTAGTATTTCTCTAAGTATTTGTATATGTACATCTGCATAGTGTACATCTTCTATGCATATACATTTGTATATGTGCTTGTGTTTGTGTATTTCATATGGAGCTATCTATACATATATGCAGGTCTAGTATTTCTCTATGTGTTTGTATATGTAGAGGTGTATCTCCAGGTGTATGCATTTTTTGAGGTGTATGCATTTTTTGAGGTATATGCATTTGTGTATGTGCTTGCTTTTGTGTGTATTGTAATATCCGTACGAATTTGTGCCTGTGTACATGGACCCATTTCCCTATGAATTGTCTGATGTGTGTGCATTTGTGTACATGCCTGTGTTTGTGCACACAATCTTTCCAGTTGTATTTTATGAACACTTAAAACCAAAGCTGGCTCCTCCCAGACTCAGCATTCCCAAGAACCAAGCAGGAGCCACGTGGCCTTATCCACCCAACTTTGGAAGACCTATCGAGCTGCCACCGCTGCCCCATTCTAGGAATTACAAGACAGTTAATGAGGACAGCCGAGATTCAAGAGAGGGAGCAGGGACTCCAGCTCCCAGAGAGACGAGTGTGAAAAGAATTTGCAGGCCTGTTTTACAGCCTCTGGAACCCGCCTTTCAAAACTTTGGATGCACGGTCCACACTGGATGCTCCATGGCACGGAGGGCCCACGACAGACGCAGCAGGGGGTCCCACGGCTTTACACGTCCCTGGCCCCAGTGGGGGCTGGACAACTGTGAGGTCCTTGAGGAAAAACCAACGTCTGATTCTGGCTGTAGCCTCCACAGTGCAAGTATAGCGCTTTGGGTACAGCGAGGGGAAAATACAAAATAAACGTGGATGGAAGTGGATTGCTGCTTTGGGAAGGTGAAGCCAGCTGGACTTCCTGGGTCCAGTGGGGACTTGGAGAACTTTCCTGTCCAGCTAAAGGATTGTAAATGCCCCAATCAGCGCTCTGTAAAACGGACCAATCAGCGGGATGTGGGCGGCGTCACATAAGGGAATACGAGACGACCACCCCAACCGGCAGCGGCAACCCAGGTCGCCCGCCACGGCCTGGAAGCTCTGTTCTTTCCCTCTTCACAATAAATCCTGCTGCTGCTCCGTCTTTGGGTCCGCACTACCTTTATGAGCTGTAGCACTCACGGTGAAGGTCTGCGGCCTCACTCCTGAAGTCAGCCAGACCGAGAGCCCACGAGAAGGAATCAATTCTGGACCTGCTTTCACAGAGCACGGTGGCAGGGGAGGGGGAGCGCCGTGCCATTCCGGGCCTGTGGCCTGCCGAAATTCTCGGAGAAATGAGCAGACAGTTCAGGTGCCGTCCTTGCTTCTCACCTGCACACACCTTCCAGCCAGACGCAGGGCTTCTCCCCTCCTACGTGAATATCTAGCTCTCAAAAAAAAAAAAAACAAAAACACAACTTCCAGCATGTGGAGAACTTATTCCCTGAGCTTCTGCCTGTAAAACATCAGGTGTATAAACCAACCGGGAGGGGTCCGGTATCGATCAATCACAAGACACATGTGGTATTAAACATTCGACACTCCTAGAGTCCTCAAAGCCCATCTAACAAAACACCTCTGAGAAGCATGTCAGAGCTCACCTTAGGAGATATCCAGAAAAAAAGCCCGGCCGGGTGGGTCATGCCTGTGATCCTCCCAGCACTTTCGGAGGGCAAAGCAGGCAGATCACTTGAGGTCAGGAGTTCGAGACCAGCTTGGCCAACATGGTGAAACCCTGTCTCTACTAAAAATACAAAAAAAAAAAAAAAAAACTAGCCGGGCACAATGGCGGGCGCCTGTAATCCCAGCTACTCGGGAGGCTGAGGCAGGAGAATCACTTGAACCTGGGAGGCAGAGATTGCAGTGAGCCGAGATCACACCAATGCACTCCAGCCTGGGCGACCGAATGAGACTGTCTCAAAAACAAACAAACAAAAACCAACAACAAAAAAAACAAAAACACCAGAATAGGTTGCTGTGGGTGGACGGGAAGCTTTGCATTTTGATGAACTATAAACATCTTTCACGATGCCATTTTCCTCATATTTTATTTGATGTGAAGGATCTGGAGACACACAGCTCAATCTGTGCCTGAAGTGTCATAAACTCCCAGCTTAGGAGAGACGAGCTCATCGTGAACACCTGGCTTATGCATGCCTCATTTTGAAAGGCAGCTTCGGGGGGCTATAAAGCAGGCCTGAAAATTCTTTTGACAGTCGTCTCTTTGGGAGCTGGAGTGTATGCCCCCTCCCTTGAATCTCGGTCATGCTCATTAACTTTCTTGTTAATTCTTTCGTAGACTGCCACAGTGGTGTAAACACTGTATGACTTCCAAAGTTGGGTCAATAAGGTCACGTGCCCCCTGCTTGGTTCTTGGGAATGCTGAGTCTGGGAGGAGCCAGCTTTGGTTTAAGAAGCCTGAGCACCTTCAGCCTGACACGCTGGAGAGGTCACAGGTACCTGTTCTTGTTGGCCCTCCCAGCTGAGCCCAGGTGACAGGCTGTACCAGCTTCCTACCACCAGAGAAAGCCATCCTGGACATCCAACCTGGTCAAGCCTTCAGATAAAGTCAGCCCCAGCTGCAGCCTCACAGGACACCCCCAGGCAGAGCTGCCCACATTCCGGTGCCCCCCAAAAAAGTGAATTAGTACAAGCTGTATAGAAAACAGCATGGAGGTTCCTCAAAGAACTAAAAGCAGATCATTCGCTCGATCCAGCAATCCCACTCCAGAGCATCTACCCAAAGGAAAAGAAGTCCTTATATCAAAAAGACGCCTGCAGGCCAGGCATGATGGCTCACGCCTGTTATCCCAGCACTTTGGGAGGCCGAGGCGGGTGGATCGCCTGAGGTCAGGAGTTCCAGACCAGTCTGGGCAACATGGCAAAGCTCATCTCTACTAAAAATACAAAAATTAGCCAGGTGTGGTGGCACGTACCTGTAATCCCAGCTGCTTGGAAGGTTGAGGTAGGAGAATTGCTTGAACCTGGGAGGCGGAGGTTGCAGTGAGCCGAGATCGCACCACTGCACTCCAGCCTGGGTGACAGAGTGAGACTCTATCTCAAAAATAAATTAATTAAACAATCAAACAAAACAAAACAAAAAACCATGCCTGCACCTGTCTCTTTCTTGCGGCACAACTCACAATTGCAAACAAACGGAATCAACCTAAGTACCATGGAGTACTGGATAAAGAAAATGGAATGGAATACTGCTGAGCCGTCAAAAAGAACGGAATCGTGTCTTTGACAGTGACTTGGATAGAACTGGAGGTTCTTATCCTACGTGGAGTCGCTCCAGAACAGAAAAGCAAATACCACACGTTCTCCCTGATAAGTGGGCGCTAAGCTCTGGGTATGCTTCTGGCATGGAAGGGGCATACGGAATAGAGGAATACACATTAGAGCCTGAGGGTGAGGCGGTGAGTGAACCTGTCACCCAGCAAACGGCCATGGTACCCAACAGGTGGTTTTTCATCCCCTGCCTGCCTCCCTCCCCCTACTTTCTAGCAGCCAAAAGTTTCTGCTCTTCCCATCTTTGTGTCCATGAGAACCCGCTGTGTACGTTCCAGGTATAAGTCAGAACATGCAGCGTTTGCTTTTCTGTTTCTGTGCTCGTTCTCTGAGGATCATGGCTTGCAGCTCTGAGCAAATTCTTGGTGACAACAGCATTGCTGGGGAAGGGATCCTTCCCAAGAGCAGAGGGGACAGTGCTGCTGTGCAGGCAGGTGATGACCTGTGCCCCAGAGGGATCCGAGCCGTGCGAGGGGCTCGCCTGGCGGGTAAGCTGTGTGCGCGCATTCCTGCACCGTGGGGAACGCACCAGGCACGCGCAGGGGCCCTGGATGCTGGTAATTCATCATTAGTGAGCTGCTGAGAGTAATATTACATTTATTTCTATTTTATTATTACTATTACTTTTTTTTTTTTTTTGAGGTAGACTCTTGCTCTGTCGCCCAGACTGGAGTGCAATGGTGTGATCTCGGCTCACTGCAACCTCCGCCTCCTGGGTTCAAGTCATTCTCCTGCCACAGCCAAGTACTTGTGATTACAGGTGCCTGCCCTGATGTGCAGCTACCTTTTGTAGTTTTAGTAGAGACAGGGTTTCACCATGTTGGCCAGGCTGCTCTTGAACTTCTAACCTCAAGTGATCCTCCCGCCTCGGCCTCCCAAAGTGCTGGAACTACGGGTGTGAGCCACTGCACCCAGCCCGACTATTATTATTATTTTGGAGACAGAGTCTCGCTCTGTCAACCAGGCTGGAGTGCAGTGCATCCGTATTTTATTTTTTATGTCATTTTTTTGAGACAGAGTCTCAATCAGTCACCCAGGCTGGAGTGCAATGGGTTGATCTTGGCTCACTGCAACCTCTGCCTCCTGGGTTCAAGTGATTCTCCTGCCTCAGCCTCCCAAGTAGCTGGGATTACAGGTGTGCACCACAAAGCCCAGCTAATTTTTTTTTTTTTTTTTTTTTTTTTTTTTTTTTTTTAGTAGAGAAGGGGTTTTGTCATGCTGACCAGTCTGGTCTCGAACTCCTGATCCCTAGTGATCCGCCTGCCTCAGCCTCCCAAAGTGCTGGAATTGCAGGTGTGAGCCACCGCACCCAGCCCCGCACCCATATTTTAAACCACAGTGTCCTGGAGACGTTTCTAGGCAGCACACCCACCTCAAACACTGATATTTACGGAACACAAGCCTGACAGATGCTGAAGGACACATTGTTTTGTTGTTGAGTTCTTTGCCAACGGCTTTAGGTATTAATTTTCCTCTTCCTATGTAAGCAGAGTGGTGCCAGGTAGAGAGATTGGATGGGTGCCTGAGATGCCTGTTAGGAGAGGCCATTATCGTGGTCCAGGAAGAGACAATGGTGCCCCAGAGGAGGGATAGACGCAAGTCAGAAATGCAGAACTGAGTATCTGTTAGACAATCGATGGCAAATTCAAATGCGTGTAGGCTTTTGTATGTGTTTTAAATTTTCCATCATCATATTTTTTTGGCATCAATAAAATTCTATTTATTTATTTTTGTCAAGTAATTTTTTTCTTTTAAATCAAAGAAATGTAGAAAAAAGGTGCACAGGGCTGGGCACGGTGACTCACACCTGTAATCCCAGCACTCTGGGAGGCCGAGGCAGGCGGATCACCTGAGGTCAAGAGTTTCAGACCAGCCTGGCCAACTTGGTGAAATCCCGTCTCTACTAAAAACACAAAATAAAAAAAATTGCTGGGCGTGGTGGCAGGCACCTGTAATCTCAGCTACTTGGGAGGCTGAGACAGGAGAATTGCTGGAACCTGGGAGGTAGAGGTTGCAGCGAGCCGAGATCATGCCACTGCACTCCAACCCCAGCTGACAACAGCGAAACTCCGTCTCAAAAACCATAAAGGTGCAGAGACCATGAGGGAAATCGCAATGGAACCATACAAAGTGGGCACTCTCCCGTCTCACGGAACTGCCTCCCGCATCTGCACCCATAAACCTTCTTTTGACCCAAAATTAATTATCACATTCCCCTAAGGTAACTATGATTCCAATTTCTATTACCATAGATTTAATTTGCCTGTTTTTTCCGGGAGGCGGAGGTTGCAGTGAGAAGAGGTTGTGCCACTGCACTCCAGCCTGGACGACAGAGCAAGGCTCTGTCTCAAAAAAATAAAAAATAATAATAAATAAAATAATAATTTGCCTGTTTTTTAAAATTTTTATTATTTTATTTTTTGAATACAGAGTCTCGCTCTGCCGCTAGGCTGGAGTGCAGTGGCACCATCTCAGCTCACTGCAGCCTCCGCCTCCTGGGTTCCAGCGATTCTCCTGCCTCAACCTCCTGAGTAGCTGGGATTACAGGTGCCCGCCACCACACCCAGCTAATTTTTGTATTTTTAGTAGAGATGGGATTTCACTGCGTTGGCCAGGATGGTCTCGAACTCCTGACCTCGTGATCCATCCACATCGGCCTCCCAAAGTGCTGGGATGACAGGCGTGAGCCACCGTGCCTGGCCTGTTTCTTAAAATTTCAACAGTTTTTTTTGAAACCAGTGGTTTTTGGCTACATGGATACATTCTTTTGTGGTGACTTCTGAGATTCTGGTGCACAAGCTTTAATCATCAGTGAATATACTGAGGTTTCACTGTGATTTTTCTAGGAATAAAAAAACCCCGTGGCCACATCAGTGTATCGGGTGCCATCCACATTATGAGCATCCACAGAATCTGTCTCTTCACCAATTCAAAGCTGGAGAATACACAATAAAACTATCATTCATTGATCGGCCAATTGAAAGGTGGAAAATACACAATAAAATTATCATTAATTGATCTGCCAATTCAAAAGTGGAAAATACACAATAAAATTATCGCTCATTAATCTGCCAATTCAAAGGTGGAAAATACACAATAAAATTATCGCTCATTGATCTGCCAATTCAAAGGTGGAAAATACACAATAAAATTATCGTTGATTGATCTGCCAATTCAAAGGTGGAAAATACACAATAAAATTATCGCTCATTGATCTGCCAATTCAAAGGTGGAAAATACACAATAAAATTATCGTTCATTGATCTGCCAATTCAAAGGTGGAAAATACACAATAAAATTATCGTTCATTGATCTGCCTTTGAAAGGTGGAAAATGAACAATGAAACCATCATTCATTGGTCCGTGCCCCCAATGTCATTTTACTGAGGAGTGGACGCTCAGGGTCACAATCACATGTTGTGCCTCAAGCAGTGAACGCAGGTGAGGTGTGTCCTGAACAGGGGAGGAGAAGGGAGAGTTCTCTGCTTGGAGAAGAAAGGAGAGTGGTGGGGATGAAAGGGCAGTCAGAGAGAGAGAGAGAGAGGAGAGAGAGAGAGAGAAGAGGAGAGAGAGAGAAGAGGAGAGAGAGAGGGAGGGCAAAGAAGAGAGGAAGTGAGAAGGAGAGGGGGAAGAGAGACAGAGAAAGAGAGATGGAGAGGGAACAGGGAGAGAGAGGGAGGGCAAACGAGAGGGAGAGAGGAGGAGAGGGAGGACTAGAGGGGGAGACAGAGAGAGACAGAGAAAGAGAGAAAGACAGGGAGAGAAGGAAGGCAAGGGAGAGAGGAGGAGAGATGGGGGAAGAAGGAGAAAGAGAGTAGGGGGAGAGAGAGGAAGAGAAAGGAGATAGAGAAGGAGAAGAGGGAGGGTGTGAGAGAGGGAAACAGAAAGGGAGAGAGAGAGAAGAAAGAGGGGAGGGAGAGAAGAAGGGAGAAGGAGGGAGGGAGAGAGGAAGAAAGGCAGAGAGACAGAAGAGGGGAGAAAGAGGGAGAGAGGGAGGGACAGAGAGAGGGAGGGACAGAGAGAGGGAGAGAGAGAGGGAGAGAGAGAGGGAGAGAGGGAGGGACAGAGAGAGGGAGAGAGAGGGAGGGACAAAGAGAGGGAGAGAAAGGGAGGGAGAGAGAGGGAGAAAAGGAGAGGTGAGAAAGAGGGAGAAAGGGAGGGAGAGAGAGAAGAAAGAGAGGAGAGAGAAGAAGTGAGAGAGGGAGGGAGGGAGAGAGAGAGGGATAAAGGGAGAGAGAGGAGAGAGAAGGGGGGAGAGAGAGGGAGGGAGAAGAGAGATCAAGAGCAAAATAGAAGAGGGTACAGGGGTGGGTTGAGGAGAGAGACAGAGAGAAAAAGCAAAAGGGAGAGGAAAACCCACACAGTGAAGAGGTAGAAAGAGAGAATGACAGAGAGACAGGGGGAGGAGGAGGAGAGAGAGACAGAGAGTTACAGAGAGACAGAGAGAGAGAGAGAGAGAGAGAGGAGAAAAGCATTTGAGTAACTGAAAAACCACTGCTTCTCAACCCACTTCCTAGAATCTCGGGAGCGCCGTGGGAAGGATGGAGCCAGTCCAGGGAGGCGATGGGACGGACGCCCTGGACATGCAGCCTTCTCTGGCAGGGAACAGCCTCCAACAGCCTGCCACCGAGTCACAGCAGACCACATCCCATGCTGCCGCCAACACCAACACTAGAATAACATCCAAATGCCACGTGCTCACAGGAGGCGCCACCGGGAGAGGCAGAGGAAGCCACTACAGAACAGAAAGCTACTCCATCCATCCACAAGAGAGCAGCTCTGGAAGAGAAGCAAACGGAAGGCACGCAGAACAACTGGTCTACACCTATGCAGACTCCAGGATCCGCTGACGATTGCATGAGCCGTGAGGCGACACTTTCCGTCTTCCCAGGAGGGAGACCAGATGACTGCGGAGCCCAATTCACACAGAAAATGCCAGGTGCCCACAAAGACAGGAGATGGCTGCTCAGGTGTCTGCCCACCAGAAAGTGGGTCCTCAGTGAGGGCCGCCTCCATTGCACCTCAGTCTGCTGTTGATACAAAACTGCACACCTGGGCCCCCCCCCCGAATGAATCTTCCTTACCTCTCATGGGTCTTCTAGGTGCCCTGTGCCCATTTGCTCATTTCAATGAACTCATTGGAATTCATTCATTCATTCGATTTCATTCACTCGATTTCATTCATTCGATTTCATTCATTCACTCACTTGCATCATTTGAATTCATTCATTCCTTTGAATTCATTCATTCATTCCTTTGAATTCATTCCTTTGCATTCATTCGTTCCTTTGAATTCATTTGTTCATTCATTTGAATTCATTCACTCATTGGAATTAATTCATTCCTTTGAATGTATTCATTCTGTCATTTGAATTCATTCATACCTTTGAATTCATTTGTTCCTCTGAATTCATTTGTTCATTCATTTGAATTCATTCGCTCATTTGAATTCATTCATTCATTCCTTTGCATTTATTCATTCAGTCCTTTGAATTCATTCATACCTTTGAATTCATTTGTTCCTTTGAATTCATTTGTTCATTCATTTGAATTCATTCATTCAAATTCACTCATATGAAATCATTGATTCATTCCTTTGAATTTTTTCATTCCTTTGAATTAATTAATTCATTCCTTTGAATTCTCTGGTTCCTTTGAATTGATTTGTTCCTTTCAATTCATTTGTTCAATTCATTTGTTCATTTATTTGGATTCATTCATTCATCAGAATTCATTCATTTGAATTCATTTGTTCATTCCTTTGAATTCATTCATCATTTGCCTTCAGTCATTCCTCTGAATTCATTCATTCATTTGAATTATTTCAGTCCTTCAAATTCATTCATTCATTCAAATGGGTAAATGAACTGTACCAAAAACCAGAGTCTGTAGGTCTCTGGCCAGGCAAAAATCATTGTTATTTTTCAGGGTCACCCTGTACCATGGACGTATTTCTTTAGTGGTAGGGAAAATAACGCTTAGTAATTCTTTATCTCAGAAAGAAATTCATCCATTACAGTTATGGGAAGATGTCTGACAAGGATAAATCTATAAATCCACTGCAGTTGTTAAAAATCTGTCAATTTTCAGACATGGGGATGGGAAGCTACATAAATACAATTTTACAGTGAATAAACTATACATACTGGCTCTGCAGGAGGTCTGTTATTGATTTATTCTTGTGCTTGATAAATCATCACGTTGCCCCTGGGCTTCCCCCAGCAGCCAGACAGAGGCAGTCGGGTTCTATTTTCAACCCACTAGAAAATGAAAAAACATTCTACGTCTGAAGTATTTTATGTTTGCGAAACCTTGATTGCTGTGTCTAAGAATAAAAAAAGAAAAGCACAAAGTGTAGCTCCTTCTTGCCTTGGAAGTCACCCTTGTTGAGCTCAGCAGGGGCTGTTTTCCATGAGACTTGAGGCATGGGACTGACTAAGAGGAGTTCTGGAGGGAAGGTTCTGGGGAAACAGTTTAGGGCAGCAGTCCCCAACCTTTTTGGCACCAGGGACCACTTTTGTGAAAGACAATTTTCTGAACAGAGGTGGTGGAGGTGGGGTTGGGGGATGGTTTTGGGATGATTCAGGTGCATGACATTTATTGTACATTTTATTTGTATTATTATTACATTGTACTATATAATGAAATAATTCTGTAAGTCACCATCATATAGAATCACTGGGAGCCCTGAGCTTGTTTTCCTGTGACTAGACAGTCCCATCTGGGGGTGATGGGAGACAGTGACAGATCATCAGGAATTAGATTCTCATAAGGAGCATGCAACCTAGATCCCTCACATGCGCAGATCATCAGGCATTAGATTTTTATAAGGAGTGCACAACCTACGTCCCTCTCATGCAGTTTACAGTAGGGTTTGCGCTCCTATGAGAATCTAATGCTGTTACCGATCTGACAGGAGGTAGAGCTCAGGAGAGCCACCGCCTGGGCAACCTCTTGAACGATGTACAACAAAAAGATAAAAGGAAGAAAGTGCAAAGTATTATTTCAAGCCATCACCTTGTAACAAATGGATTCTCAGGATCATCTCCTGGAAATGCGGTTCTGAGCAGCACAGGCTGGGGCATTCCAGGGAGGCGTGGGACATGGGATGCAATCTTCTCTGTACTTTACACGACTGTGCTGTCACACTGCAAGAGCTGTGTTTTGTAAGGCAGGACACTGCACACAATGATTATCGACCCAATGTTTTTTTCCTGTGCTAGAGTATGATTTCCATGAGGTCAAGAATCTTGTTTATTGTATTTTTCCTGCAAGTGAAGTATGTGACGGGCAGAGTAGGCAGGTATGGCAGGTTAAATAATGCACACCCCAAGATGTCCAGGTCCACATTATCTATCTGGCAGACAGAATCATGACCCCCAAAATGCCCACACTGTAATCCCCATGTGGGAGACAGAATAATGACCCCAAAGATGTCCACGTCCTAATCCCATGTGGTAGACAGAGCAATGGCCCCAAAGATGTCCACATCCTAATCCTCATGTGGGAGACAGAATAATGGCCCCAAAGATGTCCACGTCCTAATCCCATGTGGTAGACAGAGCAATGGCCCCAAAGATGTCCACATCCTAATCCTCATGTGGGAGACAGAATAATGGCCCCAAAGATGTCCACGTCCTAATCCCATGTGGTAGACAGAGCAATGGCCCCAAAGATGTCCACATCCTAAATCCCATGTGCAACACAGAGTAACGGCCCCAGAGATGTTCATATGCTAATCCCCATATGGGAGACAGAATAATGGCCCCAAAGATGTCCACATCCTAATCTCATGTGGTAGACAGGATAATGGCCCCAAAGACGCCCACAACCTATTCCCAATTTGGTAGAGTAATAACTGAAAACATGAAAAAAATGTCCATGTCCTCATCTCTGGAACACATGAAAATGTGACTGTCACGGCAAAAAGGCCTTTGCAGATGTGATTCAGTGGAAGATCCTGAGATGAGGTGACGATCTGAGATGATCCTGACGGGCCCCAAATCATCACAATGCTTCTTCTACAAGGCAGGCAGAAGAACAAGAGTAAGTGAAGGAGATTAAAAAAAGAGAAGGCAAGATGAGAGAAAGAGAGAGAAGGGAAGAGAGGGAGAGAGAGAGAACAAGAGAGAGAGAGATTCAAAGGTGTCTCACTGCTGGCTTTGTTGTTGTTGTTCTTGTTGTTGTTGTTTTGAGATGGAGTTTCGCTCTTGTCACTCAGGCTGGAGTGCAGTGGCACGATCTCAGCTCACCGCAACCTCCACCTCCCAGGTCCAAGCGATTCCCCTGCCTTAGCCTCCCGAATAGCTGGGATTACAGGCATGCGTCACCACGCCCAGCTAATTTTGTAATTTTAGTAGAGACGGGGTTTCACTATGCTGTCCAGGTTGGTCTCAAACTCCTGACCTCACGTGATCCAACTGCCCCGGCCTCCCAAAGTGCTGAGGTTACAGGCGTGAGCCACTATCATTGTTGGCTTTAAGGTCAGGTGGGAGGCCATGGGTGAAGAAATGCTGACAGTCTTCTAAAAACGGGAGAAGGAAATATTCTCCTGTAGAACCGGTGTCAGCCATGGGCTCAGGAACTCCACACTGGACTTCCTGCCTTGAGGTGCCTCGGAAGCATTGAGCGAAGGTAAAAAGTCTTAGCATGCAAGGAAGATCTAGATAAGTCTAGGAAGAAGTAAACCCTATATGTGCATGAGATTCTCTACAGAAGAGACAGGGTACAAAGCCAATCCAACAACAAGACTCTTTTGATTCAAATCCTACCCTGTCCCAGTTTCCAGAATATTTTTCTATCTGAGAGCCCTGTGTGCCTTGTTTAAAATCTGTTGAGAAAAGGAACAGAGGAGCATCCTAGGAAAGCAACAGCCATTGCAAAAGGTAAACGTGGTGGTTGAGTGATGGAGTATACGCTGGTGAGGCTGTGTCAGCTGGTGTTAGCCTGTATCCACTGTCACAGTGGTGGTTGAGTGATGGAGTATATGCTGGTGAGGCTGGTGTTAGCCTGTATCCACTGTCACAGTGGTGGTTGAGTGATGGAGTAAACGCTGGTGAGGCTGTGTCAGCTGGTGTTAGCCTGTATCCACTGTCACAGTGGTGGTTGAGTGATGGAGAATACACTGGTGAGGCTGTGTCAGCTGGTGTTAGCCTGTATCCACTGTCACAGTGGTGGTTGAGTGATGGAGTATATGCTGGTGAGGCTGGTGTTAGCCTGTATCCACTGTCACAGTGGTGGTTGAGTGATGGAGAATACACTGGTGAGGCTGTGTCAGCTGGTGTTAGCCTGTATCCACTGTCACAGTGGTGGTTGAGTGATGGAGAATACACTGGTGAGGCTGGTGTTAGCCTGTATCCACTGTCACAGATGTGGTTCATATACTCATTGCTCAGTAAAATTCTGTTCCCCCCAGAAAAGAGTAAGAGTCCGCTGGAGAAACATATCATATCTGACATTCCTAATTTTTTTTTTTTTTTTTGAGATGGCGTCTTGCTCTGTTGCCCAGGCTGGAGTGCAATGGCATGATCTCGGCTCACTGCAGCCTCCACCTCCCGGGTTCAAGCGATTCTCCTGCCTCAGCCTCCTGAGTAGCTGGGACTCCAAGCACCCGCCACCACGCCCGGCTAATTTTTATATTTTTAGTAGAGACGGGGTTTCACTATGTTGTCCAAGCTGGTCTTGAACTCCTGACCTTGTGATCCATCTGCCTCGGCCTCCTAAAGTGCTGGGATGACAGGTGTGAGCCGCCGCACCCGGCCTGAGATTCCTAGTTTTTTCTGCTTGCTGGTGGATGCAAGACCATAGCAAATGGATGGAAGTAGCTGCAGAAAAGTCCCTAAGAGGATAGACATTTCTGTTTTTCTGTGTCTCTGCACAGGGCAGCATGTCAGTCATGCATGTCCATTTCCAACTGCTCTGTGATAAACTGCTCCCATTACTAATGAGTAAGAATGTTACACGCAATGAAGAAATGAGACGTTGGGTTGCACAGGATCTCCACGGTCCCTCTAAGGGGTCTCCACATTTGCTGACTTATAATGCTACAATTCTAATCACTTAAAATACGGATGGGGCTTCAGCAAAGGAAGTCCACACCCAGTGCTGAGACAGAAGATTCCAAATGGGTGTTGACTGGGAAATCATTGACTCCTGCATAGAAGCTTAAGATCCCACCAGGATGGCAAATCTGAAAAGTGTTATTAACCTCCAACGAGAAGACACAGAAAGTTAAAATCATTCCGGACCTTCCAACAACAGCCACTAGCATTGATAATACGATATTTCTTACCAGGCTAAGTACATGGAAATGGTGGTGTCTGTAGCTATTTGAGTGGCACTCACACATCACAGCTATGTCTGCACATATTTTTATGCATAAATACATAGAAATCATACATCAAATACATATACAAATACACATGCACTCACACATCACAGCTATGTCTGCACATATTTTTATGCATAAATTGGTGTCACACTCTATGTATAGTTTTATATCCCATGCTTCTCCTTTAAACTGTAGCATAATAATTTCCAATTAAACAAGTGGGTTGAGGGGAAGCGTGGATATCTCATCCACTTTCCTATCCTCCGATCCCATTAATGTTGCAGAAAAACACAAAACACATCAAGACAAAGAGGAAAAAAAAAATTAGATGGAAGCTACCACATCTTGGCAGCTGGAAACGGACAGGTGTTACGACTTTAGCACAGAGAATAATGTTTTCTCCCTCCTTGCAGACACGTGCATATCCTAATGTCCAGAATTAATGACAACAGTACCTCAGAAAGCAAAAGGGGTTTTGCAGAATTAAGAATCTTTAATGGTCTAGGTGGGAAATTGAGTAATTACACTGGGTAATCCCAAGACCCTTTTGGTGATTTTTTTGTCTGCCATCTAAAGTATCAATAACTTGATAAATATTTCATATATTTGAAAGGAAGGTGCTGTCTCGACGGGCTCACTGTTTGACTTATGTCTGTCCTATCCACTGTATTCATGGCACTATTTATTTCCTCTCTAAATTTCCATCTGGTCTCCATCTGTGAAAGCGATGTGTTAAATTCTACTAGCACACATGTTTTTCGGTGTATTTCTGAGAACTTCAGTTCTATGTATTTACTTAGTTTGGAGATGTCAATAACTGTACCTCCTCAGTGTGGAGGGTTCAGGTTAACTTTTATAAAAAATAAAATGGACTGTAGCAGGGATGAGAGTAACGGGCATCAGTACTGCGAGGAGAAATATTAAGTGTTGCAATGACGTTAAGGGCTCAGCGTGGCGCAAAGAAGGGCTCAAGGTTTGCAATGACATCAAGAGCTCAGCGAGGCTCAAACAAGGGCTCAGGATCAAGGGTGGTTTGTGTTGAAGATTGGCAGACGGGCAGACTGAAGACGGGGAAGGGGAGATACTGACTCCACCCGTCTGGGTAAGGATGCTGAACAGGGAGTAAAATCAAGAGATAAACGAGAATGAGCTTCTAGAGCCCAAATCATGAGTCTCAGGGGAGTGTGGTGATGATTTTGCAAGACAACATTTGGGGAAACACCAACCCTTAGCGTGTGCGTAATACACTTTAGTCAAAGTGGACAAGTGAATGTGTCAGCTCCATACAACATGTTATCCGGTGACCATTATTTAAAAGTAACATACTAACAAGACTGATGGTCCTCCAAAGCCATCTGTGACCTGAAGCAGTGACTACAAATAGCAGGTCTGTGCAATAATTTCCATGGATATCCTGTTTTGCTCAGACACTTCTGTCACATGAAAGCTAGAGCTCCCGTCCTTCCAATTAACCCCTGGCTTGCAGCAAGTTCACCAGGACTCACCATTGTTGACCAGAACATGGAGAGGAATCTTCTTCATCTTGAACTTCTGGACAAAGTCCCGGATAGACATCATGGAAGCCAGGTCACAGAATAAAAATTCCACTGGAAAAGGACAACAACAAATGCCTGGTTACCTTCCAACCTATTTCAGAGATTAAGACAATTTCTAAACAGGTCCATTTCAATTTCACCTGGGAAGTCACACTTTTCTTTTCTTTTCTTTTGGAGACAGAGTCTCGCTCTGTTGCCAGACTGGAGTGCAGTGGCGTGATCTCAGCTCACTGCAGCCTCTGCCTCCCGGGTTCCAGCGATTCTCCTGCCTCAGTCTCCCGGGTAGCTGGGATGACAGGCACATGCTACCACATCTGGCTAATTTTTATATTTTGGTTTTTTTTTTTTTTTTTTTTTTTGGAGACGGAGTCTTGCTCTGTCGCCCAGGCTGGAGTGCAGTGGCCGGATCTCAGCTCACTGATTTTTTTTTCTTTTTTTTTTCAGTAGAGACAGTGTTTCACCATGTTGGCCAGGCTGGTCTCGAACTCTTGCCCTCAGATGATCCGCCCACCTGGGCCTCCCGAAGTGCTGGGATGTCAGGCATGAGCCACCGTGCCCAACCTGGGGTTTTTATAAGAAGGAGACAGAGGGATGCTTGAGACAGATGAGAGAAAATGATGGTAAGACAGAGGCAGAGGCAGAGACTGGAGTGATGCAGCCACAAGCCCTGGGATGTCTGGAGCCCTCAGGAGCTGGGAAAGGCCAAAAGGATCGTGCCCTAGAGCGTCCCGACAGAGCTCAGCCCCGAGACACCCTGGATTTAACCTCTTGTCCTCCAGACCTGGGAGAGGATAGATTTCTATTCTGCAAGTTCCCCAGTTTTGGGGGTTTTTTTTTTTTTTAGTTCAATATGATTTTATTTAAAAATGTGTACAGTTGAAGGAGGGATCTGGTCTTTTATTTAAAAAAAAAAAAGAAGGTTTTCACAGGATATATTTGGCCCTTTTAGCTCTGTAGCGAATAATAACAGAAAAGGAAGGTTCTGTTCAAGGTCCTCACTCCGGCACACTCAGCCAGGTGCTTGGCTAGATGACACATTTCCTGGTCTGAAGCTCACAGCCAATCCTCTCACCCAAGTGGAACACCCGTTCTCCTCCAGGCGCGTGCGCGCACACACACGCACACATGCGCACACACGCACGCGCACGCGCGCACACGCACACGCGCACACAGACGCACACACACGCGCGCACACACACGCACACACACATGCACACACACACGCACACAGACGCACACACACGCGCACACAGACGCACACACACGCACACACAGACGCACACACACATGCACACACACACGAGGTCTTATTTCCACTGCTCTACACAGCGCCCTGAGAATCTTTAATTTTAAAGTCGGGAAAAACGTGGAAGGATTCCTTAACGCGTTGTCTGCGACAAAACCAACTACCTTTTAACTCTTAACAATTGCAAGTATAAAGGACTTGAAATTGACAAGGCGCTCCATTTAATAGAACGAGTCAAATGCTGAACAATTAGGTCAAGTCACAGGCTTGAATATTTTTAAATGTCACTTAAAACTTATTGAGAGAAGAGAAGATGTGCTTTTTACAGTAACCCTAAGGAACTCATACAGAAGAAAAATGTTAACCCTACTGGAGTGGGAATCCTTGGCAACAAATGCCTCTGTCACTGTGACTCTGACAGTGAGACGGTATCATATGAAGAGAGGAGACTCACGCAGCTGCTATGTCTGATGCCCCTTTCGGCACCTAGCGTGGTGAATGACACTCACACAGCCTGTAGCCCTCACACCAGAGCCTCCAATGGAGAATGCGATTCTACAATTCTAAGTGTTGCTCTTGACGCCACAAATAACTCATCCAACTTTTCTTTTATTTGCAACTCAGCGACAGACGGCAAACCCTGAGTCTCATGAAGGTAACCTCATCTGGCCAGGTGTGGTGGCGGGCCCCTGTCATCCCAGCACTTTGGGAGGCTGAGGGGGGCGGATCATCTGAGGTCGGGAGTTCAAGACCAGCCTGGCCAACGTGGCGAAACCCCCGTCTCTACTAAAAATACAAAAATTGGCCGGGCGTGGTGGTGGGTGCCTGTAATCCCAGCGACTCAGGAGGCCAAGGCAGGAGAATTGTCTGAACCCAGGAGGTGGAGGTTGCAGTGCGCCGAGATTGCGCCGCTGCACTCCAGCCTGAGCAACAAGGCAAGATTATGTCTCAGAGAAAAAAAAAAAAAAGATAACTTCATCCACAGAAGAATTTCTAACATCTAAAGGGGTTTCCTGAGGGCAAGTCAGAAATACAGATTTCTGAAATTAATGCTACCCAAGAGATGAAGTCAGCTGGAAAGATAAGGAGGCACGTGTTGATAAATAGGGATCAAGATGGAAAAAAAATTCCTTTTGTTTGGAGTTCTGGCAAATCTCCTGCTTTGGAGGAACTGAATGACCCCTTCCTTTCTTCTTTGCGATAGCGAGAGAGCATTGTTACGGAATGAACTGTACCCCCCTAAAAAACCTTTTTGTCTGTAACTCTGGCAAACCTCCCTGGTTTGGAGGAATGGAATAGCGCCTTCATTTTTTCTTTGCAATAGATACAGGACATCATTATAGACTGAACTGCGCCCTCCCTCACTCATCATCAGAACCCTGAAACTTCCATGATGACTTTATTTGCAGACAGGGCCTGTAGGAGCTCATAAGGGTGAGGCCCTCATCCAGTAGGACTGGTGTCCTTACAATCAGAGAAACAGACACCAGGTGTGACGGTTACTACCGAGCGTCAACCTGATTGGATTGAAGGACGCAACGTATTAATCCTGGGGGTGCTGACAAAGAAGCTGAACATTTGAGTCAGTGGGCTGGGAAAGGCAGATCCCACCCTTCGTCGGGATGGACACCATCTTATCAGCTGCCAGCACGGCCAGAATAAAAAGCAGGCAAAAGAATGTGGCAAGGTTAGACTGGCTTAGCCTCCCAGCTTACAGCTTTCTCCCGTGCTGGAGGCTTCCTGCCCTCAAAAATTGGACTCCAAGTTCTTCAGCTTTAGGCCTCGGGCTGGCTTCCACGCTCCTCAGCTTGCAGACAGCGTATCGTAGGACCTTGTGTCCTGTGAGTTAATGCTGAATAAACCCCCTTTATATATAGCTATTGATCCTGTTCTAGCCCTCTAGAGAACCCTGGCCTATAATACAGGGTGCATCCCTCACCCCTACGTCTATCACCCTGCTGCCTCACTTGATAGGAAAGCAGAAGGAGCCCCTTTTTAATGTTTAATTGTATTAAGTATGCAATTACCCACTGCCCAAACTCATGTTGATTTCAAAAACTGTCCCTTTAAAGCATCTGGGCAGGGTGACAATTCATAGCAGGTGACAAAAATGTTTTATAAATAATATCCATGGAAACAGAAGGTGTCACCGTCTGCAGAATGCAGCCCAAATATTCAGAAGATTTGTATCACTCTAAGTTCTCGTGCCAGTAAGAAATAAAAAAGCAGGCCAGGCGCGGTGGCTCACGCCTGTCATCCCAGGACTTTGGGAGGCTGAGGCAGGCGGATCACCTGAGGTCAGGAGTTTGAGACCAGCCTGGCCAACATGGCAAAACTCTGCCTCTACTAAAAATATAAAAATCAGCCAGGTATGGTGGCGCATGCCTGTAATCCCAGCTACTTGGGAGACTGAGGCCGGGGAATCACTCGAACCTGGGAGGCGGAGGTTGCAGTGAGCCAAGATCACACCACTGCACTCCAGCCTGGCGACAGTGCCAGACACCATCTCAAAAAAAAAAAAAAAAAGCTGGGTAAATACCTGAATCATTAGATATTAGCTTTTCTTTGCTGAGCCTTGCACATTTCCACGAGGTGTGTCTCTGGAAGCAGGTTAGGAGACTACCAGACCGTGTGCAAACACAGATGCAGGTTTGGTCTTACGGCTACATGGAGCAGAGATGAGAGTGACGG